>NC_051225.1:39955957-39968457 GCF_015220715.1 Pygocentrus nattereri
TCCAAAATCTCTTGGTGCTGAAGCTTTAAGAGTTCCTTTCACTGGAACTAAGGGGCCGAGCCCAACTCCTGAAAAACACCCCCACACCATGATCCCCCCTCCACCAAACTTTACACTCGGCACAATGCAGTCAGACAAGTACCGTCTCTTGGCAATTGGCAAACCCAGACTCGTCCATCGGATTTCCAGACGGAGAAGCGTGATTGGTCACTCCAGAGAACTCGTCTCCACTGCTCTAGAGTCCAGTGGCGGCGCTTTACTCCACTGCACTCCACGCTTTGCATTGCGCTTGGTGATGTAAGGCTTGGATGCAGCTGCTCGGCCATGGAAACCCATTCCATGAAGCTCTCTACGCTGTTCTTGAGCTGATCTGAAGGCCACATGAAGTTTGGAGGTCTGTAGTGATTGACTCTGCAGAAAGTCGGTGACCTCTGCGGTGACCTATGCCCCTCAGCATCCGCTGACCACTCTGTCATTTTACGTGGCCGACCACTTCGTGGCTGAGCTGCTGTCGTTCCCAATCGCTTCCACTTTGTTATAATCCCACTGACAGTGGACTGTGGAATATTTAGTAGTGAGGAAATTTCACGACTGGACTTGCTGCACAGGTGGCGTCCGATCACGGCACCACGCTGGAATTCACTGAGCTCCTGAGAGCGACACATTCTTTCACTAATGTCTGTAGAAGCAGTCTGCAGGCCTAGGGGCTCGGCTTTATACACCTGTGGCCACGGAAGAGACTGGAACACCTGAATTCAGTGATTTGGATGGGCGAGTGAAAACTTTTGGCAATAAAGTGTACATAAACAGATAAATGTATATCATCAGTGTCCAGCAAAATCCTTGCACTTCCATTACTTTTTTACATAATGACATAGTTAAGCTTTCCCAGGTGGTTGCTAAGGTCCTTAGAAAAAGAAAATCTTGTTACATTAACTTCCATTAAAACTTCTTCTGTAAAGCAAAGCAATATTATCTTTTTTTATACTTTCTTTGTTTGGTATACATTTATACGGTTTATTGTTCAGTTTATTATTTTTTAATGTTTGAAATGTCTTGTTTTTAACTTTATTTGTTTGCCTCATGTAATGTCTTAATTTTGTATGGCTTGTCGTGTTTTTACCTCATTTGTTTGCCTTGTGTACCAAATGTCTGTTATCATGAAAACAAAAAACCTTCCATTTCAAGTTAAAAACGCTTTTTCTTCTCCTGTAAATATGCCATTTTGGAGATGAAGGTTTTGATCCGATATATGTTTTGGTGTGCTTACTTTAAAAAGCCGTCTGACCACTCCGTCCAGAACATCCCACTTGGTTTTTCCGCTCACTCCGATACAGCCAATCATGAAGTCCCGTGGCCTGCACTCCTGAATCAGAACCAGAATCCGAGTCAGCCAATTACACTTTCACATACAAAGAATTTGTTCAGAGTGGGCGCACAAAAATATCTGTCCACTCCACTATGAGCAAAACACTGAAAACATTTCATTAAACAAAAAATGTTCCAAGCGCAAAATATAATGGTTTTTACTGATATCTGATGTTTTGGGCTGGTCAGAGTCCAGATTTAAACCCTATATATAATATTTGGTCTCAAATTAATTCAGTGTGTTTTCTCACTTTGATTTCTTCAAGTGTTGAGGTTTAGTGTGTAAATGTGCCGACAGTCTTTTAGAAAACGCAGAGTCAGTATTGATCCACTCAGCACTGACGGCTTCAAACAGCTGAAAAACATTGCTGAGCTAGTTTGAGTTTAATTTGAGACCAAATATTATACATAGGGTTTAAATCTGGACTCTGACCAGCCAAAAACACCAGATATCAGTAAAAACCATTATATTTTGGGCTTGGAACATTTTTTGCATGGAATGTACTAATTAAAATGTAAGTAAAACATGTTAATATAAATAAACACATACAGCAATGTATAATAGAAATATGCAAAACAGTACAGGTTCAGGTGGAACAAACAGCAGAAGAAGGTTCACGAAATATCTATATTAAATATTAAAAACATACAGCACTGAATAAAGTGTAGAGTGCAGTACACAGATGAATGTGAAGAAAGCAGCAGAAACCAGCTCATATAAAAAGACAATAAACACACAATGGGTTCAAACAGAACGCAGACTGACCTCTCTCCATGGCGCGTCTTCCTGCAAGCTGACCACAATTTTCACGTGCCGGCCCTCTTTACGGAAACTGTCACCTCCAGCATCGTCCAGCAGCATGTCTGAGACCAAAGAGAGGAGCAGCAGCACCAGAGAACATTAATTCTTTTAAAGTTTGTGAGCAGACCTCACAGAGTTTCGTGCCGGTCCTTTCAGTCTCAGTCATGTTTTACAGAGAATTAAACTGGAAAATAATTCCAGAAGG
Organism: Pygocentrus nattereri; assembly: GCF_015220715.1. Lineage (NCBI taxonomy): Eukaryota > Metazoa > Chordata > Actinopteri > Characiformes > Serrasalmidae > Pygocentrus > Pygocentrus nattereri. The sequence goes on from NC_051225.1 coordinate 39,958,333, forward strand.
GATCCCTTTTTTACTGATGGTCAGCACCTCAGCAAATCCACTGTCTTGAATACTGGGCAGGCTTCTCAGAAACAGTTTTAAAAATGGCAAAAAAATATTTAAAAATTGACATTTCTCGTTGAGTCCCACCGTCACGATTGGCTCCGCCCTCTCCTCCATGTGCTTTGGGTTTTGGTCTTGCATGTGCGTCTGTTTACGTGTCCATGTGCTTCTTTGTTTGGTTTCTCCCAGTCTGGCCCCTTGTTTTCTTGACTCCGCCCCTGATTTGTTCCACCCATGTCTTTGTGAACAGTCGTTAACCCTGTATTTAAGCCCTGTGTTTTCCCCTGTGAGTCTGCTGGTCTTTGTTGGATGTATGTATTGGATGTACTGTTTGACGGTGTTTGACGGTGTTTGATGGTGTTTGTCTTTGTTTGCTGGACGTTTTGTTTGTTGGAGTTGTTTGTGTCCTGTGTCTGAGCCCCAATCTCTCCGTGTTGGCTCTTTGAACCTGGACTGTCTTGACCCTGATGATCTCCACACATGCTTCCGGCTCCTCATCGCTCCATGTTACACCCACAAGGTTCAGTTTAAGTGCCTGTGCTTTTGTCTTTGTTACCTCTAGGTGATGTCATTACGAGACGTCAATTTTCATGGCTATGCTGACGACACATAACTATACCACACACGCAACTATTTCCATTCCTTCTGATGATCAAGACTCTGCAGAGCTTCATATACCAAATCTGTGGTAGGAAACCTGGGTGTGATCTTAGACTCTGTGATCTGTTTTATATGCACGTAAACACAGCCAGTCACACTAAAGTAGCTTTAATCATTTGAGAAATATCACTAAAATTCAGCCTTTTCTTTCTCAAAGCGATGCAGAGAAACTTGCACCACTGTCCGTTCAGCAGTTTTCGTGACTGCAATGAGGTTTTCTTACCGGAGAAATCAACCAGTCCTCTATAACTCGTACAGAAAGCAGCAGCACAGATCCTCACAACACCAACACAGAGAGATCACATCACCCCTATTTACACACTGCACTGACCGCCTGGATCTTTTAGAGAGTTTAAAGCAACGCCAAATGTGGGAGCTCAATTTGGAACATTCATCCAGTTGCCACTTACCGAAGCTGGTGGACTCCGTGAGGTTGAGGCTGTGCTGTGACAGGCCGGCTGTGGGTGTCTGAGAGTGAGGGGGGTTGGAGAGCGAACTCTGAGATGATGCTCGGCCGCTTGTCTGGCTCTCGCTCTTCAGGCGATCGTTCTCTGCCTTTAGCTTCTCTATTTCAGACTAAACAAACACAAACATTTAGAGAATGTCTTCACCTCAAAAACACGTCATTAGTTACCGTAAATAACTCAAAATCCTTCCCATGGCCTGTCTGCCCTAAATCGCTTATTACACCCAGTTCAATAAACACCGAGAGGAGTGGAGAAGCAGTGAATAAAAAAGTGCAGATTCGACGCTTTAAATCCAGACACATTAGTGTCTGTTAGTAGAAAAGGAGATGTGGGTAACCGGTTGGGTGGGTCACCTGCATGTGGTTCATGGCCTCTCTCAGTTGGTCCAGCTGGTGGGCAGAGCTTAGCGCCTCCAGCCGAATGTCCGTCAGCTTCATCTCCTTCTCCCGGAGCTCGCTGCGCAGCTGCATCACCGTCTCAGCCTCTCCATCCAAACAGTCCTGCAGCCTGCAGACAGCAAAACAGCTCAGACACCAGAACTCAGCACATCATTACTGACAGGCTTATCTGCACACGTACACACTGCATTCACTCTGCGTTCACCACGTTTACTCACTCTACACTTCACGTTCCTCTCTTAGAGCTTAAATATCAGCCTCAGAGTAAATACTGAATCACTCATAGTGCATACCGAGTATTTCACAGTAGATATCAAACACATTTATACTGAAAAATCCATAGTAGACACTGAATAATACAGAATAGATATTAGATAATATATGGTATATACTAAATTATTCAGAGAAGTTATTGAATAATTAATAGCAGATACTGAATAATTAATAGCAGATACTGATTAACTAATAGCAGATACTAAATAACTAATAGCAGATACTGAATAACTAATAGCAGATACTGAATAATTAATAGCAGATACTGAATAATTAATAGCAGATACTAAATAACTAATAGCAGATACTGAATAACTAATAGCAGATACTGAATAATTAATAGCAGATACTGAATAACTAATAGCAGATACTGAATAACTAATAGCAGATACTAAATAACTAATAGCAGATACTGAATAATTAATAGCAGATACTGAATAATTAATAGCAGATACTGATTAACTAATAGCAGATACTGAATAATTAATAGCAGATACTGAATAACTAATAGCAGATACTGAATAACTAATAGCAGATACTGAATAATTAATAGCAGATACTAAATAACTAATAGCAGATACTGAATAATTAATAGCAGATACTGATTAATTAATAGCAGATACTAAATAACTAATAGCAGATACTGAATAATTAATAGCAAATACTGAATAACTAATAGCAGATACTAAATAACTAATAGCAGATACTGAATAATTAATAGCAGATACTGAATAACTAATAGCAGATACTGAATAATTAATAGCAGATACTGATTAACTAATAGCAGATACTAAATAACTAATAGCAGATACTGAATAATTAATAGCAAATACTGAATAACTAATAGCAGATACTAAATAACTAATAGCAGATACTGAATAATTAATAGCAGATACTGAATAATTAATAGCAAATACTGAATAACTAATAGCAGATACTAAATAACTAATAGCAGATACTGAATAATTAATAGCAGATACTGAATAACTAATAGCAGATACTGAATAATTAATAGCAGATACTGATTAACTAATAGCAGATACTAAATAACTAATAGCAGATACTGAATAATTAATAGCAAATACTGAATAACTAATAGCAGATACTAAATAACTAATAGCAGATACTGAATAATTAATAGCAGATACTAAATAACTAATAGCAGATACTGAATAACTAATAGCAGATACTGAATAATTAATGGCAGATACTGAATAATTAATAGCAGATACTGAATAATTAATAGCAGATACTGATGAACAAATAGCAGATACTGAATAATTAATAGCAGATACTGATGAACTAATAGCAGATACTAAATAACTAATAGCAGATACTGAATAATTAATAGCAGATACTGAATAATTAATAGCAAATACTGAATAACTAATAGCAGATACTAAATAACTAATAGCAGATACTGAATAATTAATAGCAGATATTGCATTTTATAATAGATGCTGAATAATTCATAATAGGTGCTAAATAATTCATAGTAGATGCTGAATATTTCATAATCAATACTGAATAATTCTAAGTAGTTTGTGAATAATTCATAGTAAATGGTGAATAATCCACAGTAGATACTGATGAATTCATCGTAGACGCTGAATAATTGATAAATAACTAGTTACTGCATACTTCCCCGCATTTGCGGAGTAATATGTCCACATACATATTCCAATAGTAGATGTTGAATCATTCATACGCAGAAGGTGAAAATGTAATATTAGTTCCAGATTGAGTCAAAAGGCTCCCCAGACAGTTAAAACGTGCTGCGTACAGTGAGTTAGAGTGCGAGTTCCTGAGCAGCGGAGTGGATATGGTGGACGCGGTGGAGCCGTTGTGGATCAGTTTTGGTGAGGAGGGCAGGGAGTCGGTCATTTCCTCGATGTCCGAGTGCGAGGAGGCTGATTTTGGAGATTTCTTTTTGGTGAAGGCCTGCTTAAAGGAGCTCCGCAGCTGTAAACACAGAGGAAAGACAAGACAGTGCAGGAATGAGAAGAGCTGTAACACTACAACAGCATCATCAGGAGGGCTGGAGCACTGAGGGATGGAGTAGAAGGCCAATGTGGGGCGGTGGTGGAGAAGAGAAAAACACAGGAGAAGCAAGAAAAGGTGGGGGGGGGTTATACAGACTTTCAGGGTCTCGACCTTATCACTTGCGTTATCTAGGTGCACTCTGTAGCTCATCTGTTCTTACACAGCTTTTCAGCCCCCTGTACACCATTCATCACTGGACAGAGACCACCATAGCACCACCACTAAGCTACACGCATAAAAATAATATTGCGTCAATACTTCAAGAAATTTTCACGTCACGATATTCTTTTTTTCAGATCAGTTGCAACAGAGAAAAAAGAGCCAGTAGCGCTAAAAACATGATCAAAAACTCTGAATACGATGATTTGTATTGATTATTTGGCACTAAACCCAGTTAAACAGGACTAACTTTGATCCCAAGTTTGATAATGAATAAAGCAGTTGGTCAGGGTCGACAAGTGCTGATAATATACACGACATCTGAATGAATTGCATTGTAACATAATTTATCACGACATATCTATAAAACTACAAAGTGCACCTTGATGGCAGGTGGTACGGCTGATGAGCGCAACTACATGGAGGTCCTAGGAGGTTCGTTTGGTTGTATTTATTGTTGAGCATGAGGCTAATTTTCCACTTGCCCAGAGTATTTACTGAGCACATCACATTTACTGCGCTGTAATTTAGTCTAATGAGCGAAGTCTTAACTGCACCAATTCCATTCACTGCGCATTTATCCCCCTGTTATTAATGTGTTGTACTGCACTGTCTTATTGAACTGTACTGCGCACAGTCTCGGCCCTACATGCCCTACGCGTCTGCAGGTGAATTACCCTAAGAAAACATTTTGCAGGGGCTCTTATGGTGCTCCTGAAAGTCAAAACATAACAGCATTTAGGAGGCAAACTAAAGAAGAATACGTAACATTAAGGGAGAATAAAAAAACATGAATTTATTATGTGTTCCCTGTTATCAATGCTGCGTTCTTGTCTTTTGCTTTGCTCCATAAACGCTACTGTGTTTTGACTTTCTGGGCCACCTGAGGGGACGAGGACGAAAGACTATTTTATTTTTTCTCAAGTATCTTAATCCATGTGCTGCTGCTATCTAAAATGCCTAGGCGGAAATATAAAAGGGCAACAGGGGTGGGGGGTGGGGGGGTGGGGGGGGGGCACAATCCATCACAGTTTAAGGTGTAGAAGCATGCCTTCAATAAAAAGGCCAAAGAGTGAGAAGCAATAGAAGAAGAGACAGCAGGGGGCACTAAAGCTACCAGGCTAAAGGAAGTGTTAGTACTGCAGCGCATTAGCCGGGAGGGATGTAGCAGGGTTCGCTAACACATACGCTCTTACCTCATACACCTGCCAAAGCCATGGCACGCAAGAAACAGAGAAACAGAGACACAGAGAGGACATTTCAGCTGCTGGGTGGGAGCGTGATAGAGCCACGGAGCACAGACCACACACAACAGAAAATCCCAACGTTTACAATCTTCTAATCTCATCATGTGGATTTGTTCAGTCATCTCTAAAAGACCTGATCATGTGGCCTCTCACACTCACACTGTACACCCTTAAAAACGGTTCTTTAGTCAAAATGAATGCTTCTACACAGAACCATGAACAACTAATGAACCGTCTGAATGGATGAATGCTCCTTTGCAAGCTTTGCCTGTTTAAAGAACCTATTTTAGTATTATTTTGCACTATTTTTGTTAAGATATACTGTATAATATACTCTTATCTATAATATATGGACAAAGCTGGTTACTCTCACTGTTTTAGCCAGGCTTTTGTACATTCCCGTAGACTCCAAACGTGTCGTGGCAAACTGAGTAGAACTGAGCGCATTTGGATTAAAGGAAAAAAATGTGTATATTTGATTTTTCTCACCAAGCTAATCATTTAAACTGCAGGATGAAAAGGAGACAGGATGAACTAGACAGGGAGAGAAGTTCCTCGCTGTTATTCACAGGTTTCCCTGAAAGACGACCCCCAAACACAGTCCTCTTTTCTAACACAACCGGACCCATAGGTCACCCCTGAGGCACACCACCACTAACAGTATAATATTGGCATTGAGAATCAACATCTAAGGGACTAAGGAGCACTTAAAGTCCCAGGGAACACAGAGTGTATGTATATAATTTTATTAAAGGTCCAGCAAAGCTTGACTGAAAAACAGAAGATATAAATATGATAAAACATGGCTTAAAAACTGATCAGCTCTATCTGAGAACTGTGTAGACGTAGCTGATGAGCAGCTTGATTGGCAGCTCTCTGTCCAACACTCCAAGCCTGCTCCTCATACAGATCTGATATCATAATCCATCTTTTATGTGACACAAACTGGACGGAAAAAAAGTCACAGACAACCAGACGTGCAGACGGACAGACACATGCGTGAACGGAGGAATGAACAGAAGAAAAAAACATTGACGTTGATAAATGAGTGGACAGGCGACAGGCTGCTACAGACAGGTGGGCTTGCATGTGGGTTAGCTGAAAGACCGCCTAGTTTACAGGGAGAAGAGAGAAATAGGCAGAAACACACAGTAATGTGCGAAAGTTTTAGGCATCTAAGCAAATTTTTAAAGAATTGACCTCAGCAGTGGTCAAATATGTTTTTTCAAATAAACATAAAAACAATAAAAAGTGACAAGAATTTCTCGGGTCCATATTTTTCCTGGACACCTTCACAGTCGCCACAGAGGCTCGTTAATATCATCAATTACATCATGAGCTCAATTTACTGAGCACTGATTGGTCAAACCAGCAGCTGCTTTTTAACTACATTTATACTAAACTCTCATAAAGCAGCGTCTCAGTCATCAGGCAGTGAATTCAGAACCAGTTCATGTAGGAACTTTCTGTAGGAGCTTTTAGAGGGACGTCTGGTTCCCATCACCACCACTGTGAACAGATCTGACTCAGCTCAGCTGTAGAGACTGGAGTGTTCAACGTTCTGTATTATGACTGCAGGTATGGGCTGAGTGTGTATGTGTCTTTAACAGCACGCTCACCCACAGTGTGTGTACGTGTTGCACTTACCCAGTTCTTCTTCTTCTTCTTGCTGCTGTTGTCTGGGTTCTCGATGTTGGAGCCCATGCTAGAGTGGCTGGTTGCGCTGGTGACGCTGGACACGCTGTCAGAGGAGTGCTGTCTGCGCATACGCAGGTCTGGCTGCATGCAGGCCGAGCCGTTAGAACCTGCAGAACCAGAAACAAGCCACACACTGAACCACTGGAGCCTGCAGAACTAAAAACACACATTGAGCTGTCAGCACCTGCAGAACCAAAACATGCTGAGCTGTTGGAACTTGCGGAACCAAAATTATATAGTGAGCTGTCTAAACTTGTAGAACCGAAAACACACATGCCAAACCTTGAAGAGCTGAATCATCATAAACAAAAACATAAACGCCGAGCTGTTAGAACATGCAGAACCAAAACACACCGTCACGCTGAGCTGCAGAACCAAAAAAACAAACTGAGCTGCTCAAACCTTTAGAGCCAAAAACACACATGCTAGACTGCTAGAACCATAAGAACCAAAAACACACACACACACACACACACACACACAGTCATTAGAACCCGCATAACTACAAAACATAAATCAAGCTGTTAGAACCTGCAGAACAGTCATGAACCAGAGGGAGTTTAAGACAGAAGAAATAACACGATCATCATTTAACGAACAGTTGAACACACACATCACACACTTTACTCAAACCTGTACAGAACAGCAAATCATACAGTGCCACACACTTGAGGTGGGCAATACGGCAAAAATCCAACAGAACTTTTCATGATACACGACATCTGATCCGTTGTAACAGAGCAAAAAGAGCCAGTAGAGCTACATTTTAAAAAAAGTGCTAATAATATTATCAGGATTTGGCACTAAATCCAATAAAACGCTTATTTTTAATTTTATAATGAAACATCCAGACACACTGTATTGTGACATCATTCGCTCTGAGGTGAGTCTGTGGTGATATAGGCTCTCTCTCTCTCTCTCTCTCTCTCTCTCTCTCTCTCTCACACACTCTCTCTCTCTCTCTCTCTCTCTCTGTCTCTCTCTCTCTCTCTCTGTCTCTCTCTCTCTCTCTGTCTCTCTCTCTCTCACTCACTCTCTCTCTCTCTCTCTCTCTCTCTCTCTCTCTCTCACACTCTCTCTCTCTCTCTCTCTCTCTCTCTCTCTCACACACTCTCTCTCTCTCTCTCTCTCTCTCTCTCTCTCTCTCTCTCTCTCACACACTCTCTCTCTCTCTCTCTCTCTCTCCCTCTCTCTCACACACTCTCTCTCTCTCTCACACACTCTCTCTCTCTCTCTCTCTCTCTCTCTCTCTCTCTCTCTCTCTCTCTCTCTCTCTCTCTCTCTCTCTCTCTGTCACTCTCTCCTCCCTCTGTCACTCTCTCCTCCCTCTGTCACTCTCTCCTCCCTCTGTCACTCTCTCACCTGTGCGTTCAGTTTTGCAGGTGAGTTCAGGTGTGTTGATGACCCCGTTAATAGCAGCCTGAGCCACAGCGTTCTGCTTCTTCAGCAGCTCGATGGTCTTCCTCAGCTCGTTCAGCTCAGAGTCCTAACAAACACACACACACACACACACACACACACACACACACACACACACACACACACACACACACACACACACACACACACATAAAAAATCTAGAAAAAAAGCATAATAATGCAAATTTCTGCTGGCACCCCTGTGTGATTTCTAGTACTATGTGATAAGCTACCACTGGCACACAAACATACTGTGGCTGTTCTGGATTAAACACTCTTTGAAGACTGCAGTGTTGCAGTGTTGCAGTGACTCTTTCAGTGAAGAATCCTACATAGCACTTTGAATATTGTGCTTAAGACTTCGACAGAGCGCTGTATTCAAAACCACACAGTTACTGAGCGCGTTTACATGCACCTTATAATCCGATCATTTTCAGATTAAGGTCTATAAATCTGAATGTAAACTCTCACTCTGATTTCTTTCGGTTCTCTCCGTCTGTGCACGCGTGAAAACAGAGCGCCGTCCCGGAGACAGCGAGCAGCGTCTAACACAGAACCCGCGAGACGCAGCGCAGCACTTCTTCAGCGATGCTGAGACCGACTGCGCGCTCGACCAAACGAGGGATTTAAATATTCTTCACCTTCTAGATAACGCTCCTTTATATTTTCAGCTAAAGTGACTAAAAAAGCCGCTCACGATGTTTAGATTTCACGTTACATTTACATCACGTCTTATTCTATTGGTTTATCATCTGGATGTACGCAGAAATGCGATTGCTGCCGGACTCATGTAGAAGTGGAGTTTCCCCATTTCTGATTACTTAAGAGCAGGAGGGAGGGACTCACAAAGTTACATAATACTTACAAATAAAATACAAGACAATTAAGATCTTTATGATCCTATACTCAAATAAGTATCACACACAGTTTAAACACTCAAATGCACATTGATCAAAAGCGAGAGAATGAAAATAAATCTTTAAACATTTTTTAAAAACCTCACTTGATTCAGGGAGTCTGACATCAGTAGGGAGATTATTCCACGATTTGATGGAGCATAAACTGCGAAAGCCCGGTCCCCCTTTGACTTTAAGTTAGTACGAGGAACAGTTAGTAACCCCTGATTCGAAGACCTTAAACTTCTCGCGCTATGAAGAGGACGTAAGAGCTCAGTGATGCATGCTGGAGCCTCGTCACGAACAGCCTGAGAAGTGAGCATTAAAATTTAAAATAAGTTCTGTAGCTTACAGGCAACCAGTGAAGAGAAGCCAGTACTGGTGTGATCTGCTCCCTACGCTTTGTCCTAGTGAGAAGACGAGCAGCTGCATTTTGAGGAGTTAGTGACACGATCTGACTTTCTGCAGTTATCAGATTATTCAGTGTATGTAAACACACTCAGCGTTTCAGCTTTGTAGTGTTTTACCTTCTGCTCTGCGGTCATGGTGAGGCTCTTCAGTCTGATGGTCATGTTAGCCAGGCTCTGCTCAAACGCTGCCACCAGGTGGGCCTGAAAAACGAGACAGGGAAGAGAAGAAACAGTCAGACGGAGCTCGTGAAAGCGGCATGACGTCAGCGAGAGCTGCAGCGTGTGTGGAGACGGCAGCTGGACTGAAGGTCAGTGATGTAATGCTGCTCAAGTAACCAGACAAACCGAATCTAATCTGATGCTGTTAACATCAAACCACAGTCTGCTTCCTTCAAGGCCTTCTGACCCAAACC
>NC_051225.1:39973457-39988457 GCF_015220715.1 Pygocentrus nattereri
TATACACATATCACACTTTTAAATCTAAAAGCAGGTCTTTTCCAGGTCGCTGCACTTTTTTCCCTGTATTGTGTCTCGTTTGGCTTAATCCTCCAATGCAAAGTCCACAGACAGACTGCCACAAACTAGGACTACTGGCATTTAAAGAGGACCCATTATGCTCGTTTTCAATGTCTGTGATTTTATTTTGATCTAATAGAACATATGCAGATGCTTCAGTGCTCCGAAACCATATTTTCCTCATACTGTTCATCGTCTGAAAGGCTCTGTTAGAGCTCCTGTGACTTTAAACCCCGCCTCCTGATGAGCCCGTGTGCTCTGATAGGTCAGCTTGCCAACTCTGTTCTGAGCCTTCAGCCTCCAGAGCGCTTCCGCCCTCCACGTTCCGCCCCTGTCCTGCAGTCTGCAGACAGACCCTTCTCTCCTGAGCAGCTGGAATTCCGCCGTGGCTGTTTCTCCAGCAGCGCCGGTTCTGCCGGATTAGTTCGATACAGAGACGATCCTGAACGTCCGGTCAGCATCTTCTCCACACACTACAACACTGAACACACTCGTCGTCCTCCAGTTGCCACTGTGCGCTGTGTGAGGGTGCCGAGCTCGGCGGAAGGCGGGCAGTAAGGACTGTGTTATGAGATGGAATCATCTTTTATTAAAGGGAAAGGGCTGGAATTCCAACGAGGCGTTTCACGTAACTGAGAAAAGTGGTTTCTGTGGGAGAGAGTCTCTCCCTCTGGAGGAAACCAGGAGCTTTGGGACGCAGAACGTTTGCATGCACAAAAAGATACAATATACTGAAGAAAAGAGAAAAATCTGGAGAGCAAAATAGGCCCTTTTTATAACACTCATTAAAGTTCTTCAGTAAGCGATCAAAGACAACGAGGGACTTGCTGTGGAAGCACTTGAAGCTTGAAGGGCCTGAGATTCGGATCAAGTTTTGGCCGTTGCCATCAGAAAGCAGGGGGCTGGTCCATGTTTGGCTTTGTAGGCATCAGGATTTTAAATCTACAGCTTCAGGAAACTATTAGAGCAGCGGAGTGACATGAGTGATGGCAAGGAGAGCCCAGCTGCTGCATTCTGGATCAGCTGAAGGACCTGCTGGCTCACAGAATAAGACCAGCTATAATATATATAGTGGGTGTAATCAACAGTGCTGGACAGTAACTGAGTACCTGAGTAACTGAGTAACTGAGTAAATGTAATTAGTTTCTGTACTTTAGTATTTTTGGTGTATCTGTACTGAAGTTTCTCTGTTCTGGGCGACTTTTTCCTTTCACTCCACTACATTTCAGAGTCTAATATCCGACTTTTTCCTCCTACATTTTGAGAAATCTGTCGTTCCTTTTGGTTTCTGTGTGTATAAAAACGTAACATGTCAAAACGAAAGAAGCGCAAAGCCAGAGCACCAATCAGGGCCCAGCGGTCACTTTGTTTAGAGCTGGTTTTGACCTGTTGGTCATACCGACCCAGTGCAGCACGCGGTTCAACGTCAGCGCAGCAGCGTAAAACTTTGGGAGAGTCTGTTCAACATAAATGATGAACTAACCTAACTTTGTGTAAATAGAGCTCAATATAGAAATATGTCCACATATGCAGTCGAGACTGACGCGGCTTTTTTCTGAATTTCTACAAACACCATTTCATTTTATAGTAAATGAGTTTGGGCTGGTTTATGTTTATGAACAGACGCCTACAGATCAATATTATGATAAATTATAGATATATAGTAGATTTCAGAGCCAGAATTCCTCTTTTAGTACTTTTACTTTATACTTAAGGACATTTGAAGGTAAATACATTTGTACTTTCACTAAGTTGAGCTCTAAGAGGTAAGAACAGAATCTACACACAGTCTAGAGCACAGAGGTGAGAACAGTTCTGCGCTTTAAGAACACGTCATGATTCTGACGTAGACTTCTTCTTAGGATCTTTCACAAGAACACACTTAAGAACAAACTTAGGACGACATTGGAGAACGAGGCCCAACGGTTCTATATAGAACCTGTTGCCTGCTTGAATGGTTCTCTGCATGGTGAAGTGGTTCTTCAGACTGACGGAGAATGTGTTCTACACAGCACCAAAAAGTGTTCTGCTACTGTTACGATGCCAAGCTTACAACAGCAGAACCCTTTTTGCCGCTTTGTAGAACCACATACATCACATTCTCCATCAATCTGAAGAACTTTCACCATGCAACAATTTCAGCATGCAAACGGTTCTTTGAATGTTTATGGTTCTATACAGAACCACTGCTCAATGCAGATGTTTTGACTGCATTCAGCGGCTCATGAGCCAATTGGTGAGCTGGTAGGCGGAGTTTGAGGTGGAGCGGTGAGTGCACTGCTCCCCATACTGACCGAAGCTTACAGTGCTAAGATTACGACCACTGGAAAAAATAAAATATGATAAATAAAACGTCTTCGTGTTTTTAAAGACAGTAATGATGATAATGATGTGATTATTTAGTGCAAAATATCATATTTAAACACATCAATGTTGCCGTGTGTGACACTAGCTGTGTTTTATACAGTTTATTTTGTGGGCGAAGTCAATGCTGTAAAACAACAGCACAGTGTAGAGTATTTTAAATGGCACGTCGTATAGCCGCAGCTTTTGTTTATATTAATGTTCATGTAAAATACGTACATCCACTCTTGTGCTGGACTGCTATACACACATCACTAGTGTTATTGTTATCTTCTATTTTTATTATCATTACTGGTATTAAAGACATTCATAACAGTCTTGGTTAGTGATCCTCACGCATTGTTCAACTATAGCTGTTGAGTTTATAACTGTATTATTATTAAAAAATAATGTATTTAATAATTTATTAAATATTATTAAAAATAATTTAATACTGAATGTTGTGAAAGTATAGCACTGTAACTCTCTCTCTCTCTGCTGGCCGTGCTTTCTACCTCTCTCTCTTCTCCTTCACTCTCTCTGTCTGCTCTGTCTTGCTCTCTCTCTCTGTTCTCTGCTGTTCTTTGTCCTCTCTCTCTTTCTCTCTCTCTCTCTCTCTCTCTCTGTGTGTCTCTGTCTCTGTCTTTTCTCTCTCTCTCATAGTAGGTATGTATTGTTATGTCTGGAACAATGGCATTGCCCAGCAACACACACACACACACACACACACACACACACACACACACGTTTAAGTGATAATATGACCCTGTGTCTCCTTCGTCTGCTACTGTTTCTATGTGTGTGTTTTGTGCAGTTAAGAAAGCATTGGTTACTAGACACACACGCACGCGCACACACACACACACACACACACACACACACACACACACACACACACACACACACACACACACACACAAACACAAACACAAACACGCACGCACACACGCACACACCACTGTTTTGGTGTGTTACCAACACGGCACACTGACACACTCAACACGCTCAGTCCCGTCAGACTGTAGGACTGAATTACTACAGGTACACTTAATTATATATCATGAAATAATTACAGTTATAATGGTTATAAATATGTAAATACATGCATACAGTGAGACAAATCATGTATTTAAACCAAAGTGATGTGATGATGGTTCATGATTCAGGGTATAAAATCTGTGTGAGGTCTTACCGTATTCCTCCACGCACTCACAGCTCCCCCGATAGACAGAGTAGCCATCATCTTCACAATCTCTCTCTCTCTCTCTCTTTTGTCTCTTTTCTACTTCTCTTTCATTCCTTCATTCTGTTTCTTTTCTTTTCTCTCTTCCTTCTTACCTCCTTTTCACTCACTGCTTCTCTTTCTCCCTCTTTCCTCTCTCTCTCTCTCTCTCTCTCTGTGTGTATGCTTCTTCACTCTTCCACTGCATCTGTAACTGCTCTTTTGCTCGCTCGCTCTCTCTCTCTCTCTCTCTCTCTCTCTCTCTCTCTCTCTTTCCTCCAGCGTGAATGGGGACACACCTTTAGCCCCACCTCCACAGGTGAGTGTACTTTCTTTTTAAAGGGGCGTGGCAGAGCTGGACTCAACCCAAACCACAACTGGCTGAGGGATTTTCCACGTGGGCACGACTTAATGTGCCTGGCTGAGGCAGTTTAAGCAGTTTAGTGAAAATCTAATGAAAATGGACGTAGCTAACAAGTAATGGAAATGTATGGCCCACCAATTAGCATGGTGCAAAAATCCTCACACACGTGTCTGAAACTGTGTGGAGGTGTTCAGTATCTCTAACAGATGTGGTTATGTGGCATGTGGTTTCTGACACTGTTATCTACCTCTATATATTATATACACAGCTTTAGATATATACACCCCTACATATAACATATACAGATAGAAAAAATTCACAAAACTATATGGTATACAACTGTCAATCACAGCGTATGTCATATAGTGTCAGAAACCACATAATCAAGTCTATTAGATTAAAAGTGGCCCAAATCTGATGTTTTTCTTTGTATGTGACACAGGTACACTCATCGTGCTAGTAAAAGGTTGGACCCCCTTTCACCTTCAGAACTGCTTTAATTCTTCGTGTCAGACTTTCAACAAGGTGTTGGAAACGTTCCTCAGAGATTCTGGTTGGTTATTTGAGTTCCTGCTGCCTTTCTATCATCTGGAACCAGTCTGCCCATTCTCCTCTGACCTCTCACATCAACAAGGCATTTTCGTCCACACAACTGACCGCTCACTGGATGTTTCCTCTATTTTGGACCGTTCTCTGTAAACCCTAGAGATGGTTGAGCGTGAAAATCCCAGCAGATCAGCAGTTTCTGAAATACTCAGACCAGCCCGTCTGGCACCAACAACCACGCCACGTTCAAAGCCCCTTAAATCCCCTTTCTTCCCCGTTCTGATGCTCGGTCTGCACTTCAGCAGGTCGTCTTGACCACCTCTACATGCCTAAATGCAGTGAGCTGCAGCCGTGTGATACACGGTAACAGCCTGAAAAAAAATTGGATTTGGGACACTTTTACCTGGTCAGCCACATTACCCCATGCCCACGAGGGAAATCCCTCAGCCACGCGTGTCTCGGCTGATCACCTTTATAAAAAAGATGTTTATTCAAGTGTGCTATTACTATCAATTTTTTAATCTAGAAAATGAGTATGCTTTCAATATACTTTCATACTTATAATTATACTTAAGTATACTTGGCTTATACTTACAAGTATACAGAAACATTTAAGCACACTACAAGTATACTAGTAGTACACTGATATTAGTATACTTACCACAAAAGTATACTTGGGAAATATACTTGAACTTAAGTTAACTTTTTTGGTAAGGGCAGTTACATTTAAGTGGGTCCTTTAATCAATTTGTCTCTTTAATATGATCCTTTAATAATGTGGCTTTTCCTGTCTGCAGTGAAACTGTCTGTGGACCTGTCTGTGGCACAGATTTGATGTTTTATTGGTTTGGCGTGACATCTCCGAGCGCGGCGCACAGACGCTCCTTTGTCTCTACCGAATCTGAGCACATGAAGCTGATTTCCGTTTTCCGACATTTTCAGCTCCATAACGTGAATAAAAACACAGGAGTGACCTCACAGACACTGTTGTTGAACTCACCGTTGAGTAGATGGAGGAGGTGCTGGAGACCAAAGAGAGGGAGGAACCGTGAACTGGAGGAGAAAAGAGAAACACGATGCGTCAGTCTGCAGGTGCTGATTAAACTGCAGTATATCATATTTATAACATTATATTATAATATTATCATTCATTATAAACACATTGAACAATGTTCAATAATCAATACAAACAGCAATCAGTGTTATTCCATATTAATTGTAATAATATTTAATAAAGTTTGTGCTCAGTTTTTACTAATAAAGTTATGAAGAGTACAGTGTGAGGCCACACACACACTCAAACCATACATTAACCTCTACAAACCTACAATTATACTCTCCCCTCACTCAGGGAACAGAGGTAGAGAGAGATAGTGTGTGTGTGTGTGTGTGTGTGTGTGTGTGTGTGTGTGTGTGTGTGTGTGTGTGTGTGTCAGAGGGGTGTGGTGTCAAATTACTCCCTACAGTAAATATGACACATTCAACCAACCAAACACACAAATACACACACACACACACACACACACACACACACCCACACAAGTACGGCTGTCTGGAGTGTCTGATTAAGCAGAGCCCCCAGAAGGAGAAGAGGAAAGAAAAAGAAAGAAAAGGAAAGGAAAGAAAAGAAAATAAAGGAGAGAAGAAGAGAGGGGCCTTGCCGTGGTGGAAGGGCTTGTGTGGTCTTGGGATCTTCAGAGCTAAATCATCGGGAGCAATATGCTCCTGGTAGGGTCTCCCAGGGCGAACAGGTCTGGAGTGAAGACCCAGACTAACTCAATCCCATGAAAAACAGACACAGACGATCGTGTACCATGCCCAGGAGAGGGTCACCGGGACCGAGTCACCGGGACCTACCCCTAGAGCTATTCCTGGGGGTAGCATCCCTCGGCAAGCGCCTGGTGGCCGGGCAGCCCACATAACCCAGCCAGGCTCAGCCCGAAGAGGCAATGTGGGGAGACCATGTGAGCCCACCACCCACGAGGTCCAGCATGGGGGAGCAGTGCAGTGCAGGTATAGGCAGTGGGCAATGACAGGGAGGCCCTTGGCGGTCTAGGCCCTTGCAGCAGAAACTTTCAGTCGACCTTGAGGAGGTTCTAGACAACTATCCTAAGACTCACCCAAGCTGTATCCGGCAAGGGTGGAGAAACTCTGACTTCAAATGAGGATATTGTCAGTCGGTTGAAGGAGCACTTTGAGGAACTCCTTAATCTGGGAGAAATGCCTCCCTTATGGGAGGCTTCTGGCGCGTCAAGCTCCATTTCCCTGGTGGAGGCCACTGAGGTAGCTGGTAAGCTATTTTTTAGAAAGGGGACCAGAGGATATGTGCCAACTATTGGGGTATCACACTGCTCAGCCTCCGTAGGAAAGTTTGTGCCAAGGTGCTGGAAAGGAGACTTTGACCGATAGTTGAATCTTAGATTGAGGAGGCACAATGCGGATTCCGTCCTGGCCGTAGAACAACGGACCAGCTTTTTACCCTCTCATGGATTGTTGAGGGGGCTTGGGAGTTTGCCAACCTAGTCTACCTGTGTTTTGTGAACTTGGAGAAGGCTTACGACCGTGTTCCCCTAGATATCTTGTGGGAGGTCCTCCAGCAGTATGGGGTGCCAGGGCTACTACTCCAGGGCATTCAACCTCTGTATTCCCAGAGTGAGAGCTTTGTTCGTATACTCAGCACTAAATCGGACTCTTTCAGTGTTAGCATTGAGCAGGGTTGTGCCCTGTCTCCACTCCTGTTTGTGATATTCATGGACAGGGTGTCAGGGCGTAGCCGGGGTCAGGAGGGCATTATGAGTGGAGGCCGGAGGGTGGCGTCTCTGCTATTTGCAGATGATGTTGTTCTTTTGGCTGAATCACATGGATCCCTCCAGCGCTCACTGGAGCAGTTTACAGCTGCGTGTGAAGCGGTTGGTATGCGGATCAGCACCTCCAAATCTGAGTCCATGGTCTTAGCCCAGAAAAGGATGGCATGCCCTCTCCAGGTAAGGGATAAGGACCTGCCCCAGGTGGAGGAGTTTAAGTATCTCGGGGTCTTGTTCAATAGTGATGGGAAGAGGGATCGTGAGATCGGCCGCAGGCTGCAACAGGCGGCAGCAGTAATGCGGTCACTGTACCGGACTGTAGTGGTGAAGAGGAGCTGAGCCATAAGGTGAATCTCTCTGTTTACCGATCGGTCTACATCCCGACCCTCATCTGTGGTCATGAGCTGTGGGTAATGACCAAAAGAACGAGATCGCGAATACAAGCGGCGGAAATGAGCTTCCTTCGCAGGGTGGCAGCTACACTCTATTTGATAGGGTGAGGAGCTTGGCCAACTGGGAGGAGCTCGGAGTAGAGCCGCTACTCCTCTGCATTGAGAGAAGCCAGCTGAGGTGGTTCGGGCATCTGATCCCAATCCCCCACCCCGGACGCCTCCCGGTGAGCTGGAGGAAGTTGCGGGGAACAGGGTCATCTGGGATCCTTTGCTCTCCCAACTGGACTAAGCGGTTAACGATGATGATGATGATTATGATGATGAGGACAGGAAGGTATAGGAAATGAAAGAATGGGACAGGAAAGACAAGGAAAAGGAACAAAGGCATGAAAAAGGAAAGTAAAGGACATGAAAGGATCTAACGAAACAAGATGGGACAAGAACGCAAAAGAAAGGAGAAGAAAAGGAAAGGAATAAAAAAAAGTAATAAAAAAGGAAATGAAAGGAAGGGACAGGACAAGACAGGACACAATTATCTCTCAGTAATCACATGTTCCTCCCTGATCTACTTCTATAATTAACACTCTCTCTCTCTCTCTCTCTGTCTCTCTCTCTCTCTCTCTCACTCTCTTTCAGTGAACAGTGGTCTGTGGGATGATGTATTTAATGAATCCGTTCTTACACACACTCCACTCAGCGTTCAGTGCTATTCTCTCTCAGCAGTGTGATGATAATGATGATCATGGTGATGGATGATGTTTTGGAGCTTGTTATTTCATGCAGTCTAACATTACAGTCTGAGCTCTGCTGGTGGTCTTTTGCCATTTCGAGGCTTGATTACTCTACTCTCTCTAAGCCAAGTCTCTCTCCTAGCTGGTCTTATTCTGTGAGCCAGCAGGTCCTTCAGCTGATCCAGAATGCAGCAGCTGGGCTCTCCTTGCCATCACTCATGTCACTCCGCTGCTCTAATAGTTTCCTGAAGCTGTAGATTTAAAATCCTGATGCCTACAAAGCCAAATGTGGACCAGCCCCCTGCTTTCTGATGGTAACGGCCAAAACTTGATCCGAATCTCAGCTTCAAGCTTCAAGAGCTCCCACAGCAAATCCCTCATTTTCTTTGATCGCTTACTGAAGAACTTTAATCAGCACTAATCTAGCACTTATTGAAATGTACTGAATTGCACTAATGCTGTGTGGGACCTATTTTGTTCTCCAGATTTTTCTCTTTACTTTCGTGTGTTGTATCTGTTGTGCATGTAAACGTTCTGGAAAATATCAAAACTCAGAGTTCCCTTCAGAGGGTGAGACTCCCACAGAAACTTTTTTTCAGCTGCACGATACGCCTTGTTGGAATTCCAGCCCTTTTCCTTTGTTACAAGATGACTCCATCTCGTAACACAGTCCTTACTGCCTGCCTACCGACGAGCTCGGCACCCTCACAGTGCACAGTGGGTACTGGAGGAGGAACAGTGTGTTCAGTGTTGCAGCTGTCTGGAAAAGACACTGACCGGACTTTCAGGATCGACTCTGGATCAAACTGATCTGGCAGAGCCAGCGCTGCTGGAGAAGCAGCCACAGCGGAGTTTACAGCTGCTCAGGTGAGAAGGGTCTGTCTGCAGACTGCAGGACAGGGGCAGAACATGGAGGAGCAATAAAAGAGTGGGCGAGCTGACCAATTAGAGCACACTGGGCTCGTCGGGAAATGGGGCTTAAAGGCACAGGCGCTCCAACAGGGCGTTTCAAACAGAGGGTGAATAGAGAGTATGGGGTAAATAATGTGTTTTCGGAAAACTGAAGCTGTGGATCTATTCTAGTAGAGCCCAAAAATAAAAGAATGAACACTGAAAATGAGAACAGCAGGTCCCCTTTAATTCTGTATCTTTCTAGTTATCAGCTCTGGCTTTTGTTTTGGGGCAGCGTTTGAGCTCAAGGGTAGTTTGGACTCTAACATATCTGTACTAGCTAGGATAAGTTCTCTGAGTGGACAAGCCTGAATAAGAGCATCTGCTCTGAATTTGTTGAGTGTTCTTGGCAGCGCTGAGCTGCAGCAGAGATCTTAAACTCCAGCTGCTCTTTTCTTGATTTAACCCTTCAGTTGTTTACTGAACTCTCTCTTACCTTCCTCAAATCCATCTCTGAACGAAGCGGAGCGGCTCATGGTTCGCGTTTTCTCGTCCAGAGACATGCAAGAGTTCCGAAGACGGGTGTCTCCGCAGACGTCCAGCACACTGTCCTGATTGGTCAGGCTGTTGTTGCGCAGGCTGGCCAGGTTTATCTGCGCCGCTGTGGTGGGACTGGCTGCAAACATGAAACATGAAAAACACGGACACTTTATAGCAAACTGCAGTTTTTCTGTAAATCTACATTTGCGCTTTAGGCTGTTCTGACAAAAGTCAGGACAGTTAAAGGGAAACTCCACTAATGTTTCAAAGTTTCTGCATAATTAAATGACTAAGATGTAAACAGAGTCGTTAGGGGTGGTTTAAGAGAAACCAAGTCAGATCTGTTCATAACGGTGGTGAATGGAACCAGACGTCCCCCTCTAAAAGCTCCTCACAGTGGTGGTGATAGGAACCAGACGTCCCTCTAAAAGCTCCTCACAGAAAGTTCCTACATGAACTGGTTCTGAATTCACTGCCTGATGACTGAGACGCTGTTTTATGAGAGTTTAGAGAACTTCAACTCCATTCATGGTGGAGGGAGACATGCAGGGCGCTGTGCGGCAAAATAGTCCCCAAAGAAAACTCATTATTCCAGATTTTCCACTGTTTTCCATCATCAGCATTCCATATAAAACTCAGAAGACATGTGTAGGTTAATTGGTGGTCAGGCTGGGCGATTAATCGAAAAGTAATCTAAACCGACACTCAGAACCTCTAACCGATGTAATCTTGGCCCTGTTGGTTATTTCAATTTTTAAAAATTCTTTTAATCCTTTCCCTCTGTGTGTCCATGTGCTGTCCAGCAGCACAGGAGCCATCGTGAAGCTTCACTGACTGACAGCTGGGCTCATCAGCCAGAATGTGTTCTAGCTCACCCTAAAAAGGCCGTGGCCACTTCTTTGGTTCTTGTCCTCAGATACTTTAAACTTTGATTTCAGACTTTTAACTGTTCTTCGACGCAGCGGCCTCATTCTCCTACGGCCGCGTTCGGCTACCTTAAACGAGAAGGTGTTTTGGAGGAGTCTCTCTAATTTTTGTACAGTAATAGTAACAGCAGTACACCCCAAATGTGTATTAGGCCTCAGCAGCAAGGAATTATGACGAATGTCGACTCAGATTGACGTGAAGATCACGTGAAGATACACAGAGCAAATTTACAGTTCACCTTGTCAATGAACTATGACCGCAAAAACAAACAAACAACTAAAACAAAAAATAATCATTCAATCTTTATAATCGTAACTGAGGCAAAACATTCAGTTAATCATGATTACCACCAGCACTAACTGGTGGTTTTGTATGGTCTATATCTGTGTTGTAGTCATGGCGACGCCTGGTTCCCATCACCACCACTGTAAAGACGTCTGAACCATTTCACACCGAACCATCTGAATCTCTCACACACTGAATTATGGAGAAACTACTTTGAAAAATGGGTGGAGTTCCCCTTTATGTCCTCTGAAAGCTGATTTGTAATCAGTGTGTGGTGTTCTGTGCGGGTTGGTACCGAGCTGAGTGAAGTTGAAGCGTGTTCCGGAGGGCGAGGTCAGGCTGGAGCAGGTGGAGAAAGGAGAGTTACTGGCCGAGTCCTGCAGGCCGCTGGTGGAGTGAGAGCGCAGCCAGTCACGAGCCTCCTCCTGCCGCAGCTGCGCTGAGGGGGTGTACCTACAGGAGACACATCACACACACCGACCAATCAGAATCATAATGATATAACATTAGCGCTTAATACGCACTAATATTTCATTTTAAATGATTCATTCACAGTAAAACCCACAGTGACTTCATTGCATCTTGTATTGCCAAACATTAAGCAGCGACATCAGCAAACACAGACGAGCAGCTCGTTTAAACTGAAGCCGCAGGAGGAGCAGATGTGACAACAATAAGGCAAAACGCAAAGTGATACAGTGAATAATGTACCGATACAGTGACCCCCATTTCTCACACACACACACACACACACACACACACACACACACACACACACACACACACACACACAGAATAGTGCAAAAAAGCACAGAAGCAAAAACAGTGCTTAGAGATAACAACATATAGCAGAGCATGTACTGCCAACACAGTGAGAGAGAGAGAGAGAGAGAGGAAGAGAGAGAGAGACAGAGAGAGAGAGAGAGACAGAGAGAGAGAGAGAGAGGAAGAGAGAGAGAGAGAGGAAGAGAGAGAGACAGACAGAGAGACAGAGAGAGAGAGAGAGAGAGAGAGAGAGAGAGAGAGAGAGAGAGAGAGAGAGAGAGAGAGAGAGAGAGAGAGAGGAAGAGAGAGAGACAGACAGAGAGACAGAGAGAGAGAGAGAGAGAGAGAGAGGAAGAGAGAGAGACAGAGACAGAGAGAGAGAGAGAGAGAGAGAGAGGAAGAGAGAGAGACAGACAGAGAGACAGAGAGAGAGAGAGAGAGAGAGAGAGAGAGACAGAGAGAGAGAGAGAGACAGAGAGAGAGAGAGAGAGAGAGAGAGAGAGGAAGAGAGAGAGACAGACAGAGAGACAGAGAGAGAGAGAGAGAGAGAGAGAGGAAGAGAGAGAGACAGACAGAGAGACAGAGAGAGAGAGAGGAAGAGAGAGAGAGAGAGGAAGAGAGAGAGACAGACAGAGAGACAGAGAGAGAGAGAGAGAGAGAGACAGAGAGAGAGAGAGAGACAGAGAGAGAGAGAGAGAGAGAGAGAGGAAGAGAGAGAGACAGACAGAGAGACAGAGAGAGAGAGAGAGAGAGGAAGAGAGAGAGACAGAGACAGAGAGAGAGAGAGAGAGAGAGAGGAAGAGAGAGAGACAGAGAGAGAGAGAGAGAGAGAGAGAGAGAGAGAGGAAGAGAGAGAGACAGACAGAGAGACAGAGAGAGAGAGAGAGAGAGACAGAGAGAGAGAGAGAGAGAGAGAGAGAGAGAGAGAGAGAGAGAGGAAGAGAGAGAGACAGACAGAGAGACAGAGAGAGAGAGAGAGGAAGAGAGAGAGACAGACAGAGAGACAGAGAGAGAGAGAGAGAGAGACAGAGAGAGAGAGAGACAGAGAGAGAGAGAGAGAGAGAGAGAGGAAGAGAGAGAGACAGACAGAGAGACAGAGAGTGTGTGTGTGTGTGTGTGAAGTGAGCAAGGCGAGAAAGAAGAGGACAAAAGAGTTAAAGAGAAAAAGAGGGATGGAAAGAAAGAAAGAAAGAAAGAAAGAAAGAAAGAAAGAAAGAAAGAAAGAAGAGATAGGGAAAAGCAGAGGGACTGACAAAAAGAAAGAAAGGAAGAAAAGGCGGAAAGGAAAGAGAGAACAGAGAAAGAGATTATGAGAAATAGATAGACAGGGAGAAAAAAGAAAGGGGTAGAATGAAGGAGAGAGACGGACGACTGAATGAAAGAAAAAGGCAGACACTGTGTGTTAGCGTGGTTAGCATTAGCAGGTGCTGACAGCAGTCCTGTACCTGAGGCCCTTTTTAGGCAGCGTGTTCCTATCACTGTAGGAGTCGCTGAGAGAGGGGCAGACAGACGGACGGATGACAGAGGGATTGGAAAAGAGAGGGAAAGAAAAGGAGGGGTGGGGTCTGTCATTATATTTAATTTCTAATATTTACATTATTATTATAACTATGATTTTTTTCATGTCACACACACACACACACACACACACACACAGCTTGGGGTAGAACTCAGTGCTTTAGTTCTGATTAGTGCGGCATTAAAGCGACAGTTCAACCAAAAATCACATTTCACCAAACGCAGTTGATCAGCCGAGACGTGGTGGGTCGTATGTGTCCATTGATCTCTGATAGACTTGATTGTGTGGTTTCTGTTATCTAACACTCACTGTCATCAATAACCGCAGCTAAACACAGTAGTATCCGTTTGTAAACAACAGTAAGAGGCAAACTTTAGATGCCAAACGCATCTCGGCTGATCAGCCACATTCAGCGTAAGAGGAAAATTGTGTACATGTGATTTTGAGCTTTAAGGAAAATCAGCCACCAGGTGGCGCCAGAAGAGCAACAGTGCAAGAATAAAGAAACTGCAATCACTCTCATGCGTGTGCGCACACACAAGACACAGGTGTGTTAGTCAGCAGCGGGTAGCACACAGACACCTTTACCTGTCCTGTTTCCGAGGCAAGGTGTTGCGGCCGAATTTTGGACTAGCGGAGGGGGAGGAGAGGGGACTGGAGGAGAGAAATGGAAGGACAGGAGGAGAAGAGTGGGAAAATGATGCAGGGAAAAAGGAGAAGAAGAGAAATGGACAATTATTGGAAACGAGAGAGGGCTCATGTTTCATTCCTAAAAGTCTATACACTGACTGACCGCTTTATTGGAAACACTCACTTGTGATTCCACTCACTGGCCACTTTGTGCTTCAAATAACTGGCCACTTTATTAGAAACTCACAACTTGTGCTTCCACTAACTGGCCACTTTATTAGAAACACGTACCTTGTGATTCCACTCACTGGCCACTTTGTGCTTCAAATAACTGGCCATTTTATTAGAAACACCCACTTTGTGCTTCCACTAACTGGCCACTTTATTGGAAACTCACAACTTGTGCCTTAACTCACTGGCCACTTTATTAGAAACACCTACCTTCATGTTCGATCTACATAATTTCATGAATTGCTGAGCTGTTGTAGAAATAATGTAGTTCACAGGGTAATTTGTACTAACAGCCAACGGAATGGTTAGGCAGTTAACCGTGTGATATAAGAAATACGCACAGAGACGGAAAGGTAGGGCAAGGAAAGACAACACAAAGAGCGTGAGTAAAATAAGTAATAAGTTCTCTGAAAGAGTGTTTGAAGACGAGGGGCGTCTTCTAAGGATGTGACTGAATGATCAACTATTGTCGTCAGTATAATATTGATTATACTGTTAATGTTTGAGATCATTTGAGGCCTAAACTTCGACCCGGACCTTCTTTTAGAGTCTGTGTGTGACGTTATTTGTAAAGATGTATGATGTGGTGTGAAAAATTAGACACCCCTGACTTTTAAATGATTATTTCAGGCTTTACAGGGCGACTCACAGCAGCGCACACTCAGCATATTTCACTGTGTTTTTTTCTCCACTCAGTAATGACACTTCAATCACACACACACACACACACACACATTTTCTAAGCCGCTT
>NC_051225.1:39990957-40003457 GCF_015220715.1 Pygocentrus nattereri
TAATGGTGGTCCCCCATGTCCCCGTCCCTGAGTACACCGACCCCGGACTGGAAGCCTGCTCACTGCCGCCGCTGGAGTCCAGGAGCCCGCCAGAGGGCAGGGTGTGGTGCCCGAGAGTGGCATGAGGGTTGGAGATGACCACAGAGTTTTTCAGGCTCTCAGCTGTGGTCACAGGGGCCTGCTTAGCCTTTCCACCAAAGAGTCTGCAAACAAAGCAGTAAGCTACATTCAGAATCAGATCTGTTGACCATGTAAGCCTTTTTTCTGCTCTGTATACTGGCTGGACGAGTGAAACAGCCTTAAAGGGGCCATATTCTGCACTCATAGTGCTCGTTCAGGGTTCTGTGCCATCATAGTATGTCTCATATGTATCATAATTCATTGTCATTTTCCAATTTCCAATTATCACTTATCTCTTAGAATTAAACAGACTGTTTTTATTACCATGTCTTTAAGACTGATATACGTAAATGAGCTCTGTTCTGATTGGTTGCCCTGTTTGTTAATTATTCAAAAAGCAGTTCAGGATAAAACACTCCTTATTAGTTCAGTCTGAGTTTCCTGAATGGGTGAAGCTAAACTGCTGTAATCTGAGTGGCTGAAGCTAAACTACTGTAATCTGAGTGGCTGAAGCTAAACTGCTGTAATCTGAGTGGCTGAAGCTAAACTGCTGTAGTCTGAGTGGGTGAAGCTAAACTGCTGTAATCTGAGTGGCTGAAGCTAAACTGCTGTAGTCTGAGTGGGTGAAGCTAAACTGCTGTAGTCTGACTGGGTGAAGCTAAACTGCTGTAATCTGAGTGGGTGAAGCTAAATTACTGTAATCTGAGTGGCTGAAGCTAAACTACTGTAATCTGAGTGGCTGAAGCTAAACAGCTGTAGTCTGAGTGGGTGAAGCTAAACTGCTGTAGTCTGAGTGGGTGAAGCTAAACTGCTGTAGTCTGACTGGGTGAAGCTAAACTGCTGTAATCTGAGTGGGTGAAGCTAAACTGCTGTAGTCTGAGTGGGTGAAGCTAAACTGCTGTAGTCTGAGTGGGTGAAGCTAAACTGCTGTAATCTGAGTGGGTGAAGCTAAATTACTGTAGTCTGAGTGGGTGAAGCTAAACTACTGTAATCTGAGTGGGTGAAGCTAAACTACTGTAGTCTGAGTGGGTGAAGCTAAATTACTGTAGTCTGAGTGGGTGAAGCTAAACTACTGTAGTCTGAGTGGGTGAAGCTAAACTACTGTAATCTGAGTGGGTGAAGCTAAACTGCTGTAATCTGAGTGGGTGAAGCTAAACTACTGTAGTCTGAGTGGGTGAAGCTAAACTACTGTAATCTGACTGGGTGAAGCTAAACTACTGTAATCTGAGTGGGTGAAGCTAAACTGCTGTAATCTGAGTGGGTGAAGCTAAACTACTGTAATCTGAGTGGGTGAAGCTAAACTGCTGTAATCTGAGTGGCTGAAGCTAAACTACTGTAATCTGAGTGGGTGAAGCTAAACTGCTGTAATCTGAGTGGGTGAAGCTAAACTACTGTAGTCTGAGTGGCTGAAGCTAAACTACTGTAATCTGACTGGGTGAAGCTAAACTGCTGTAATCTGAGTGGGTGAAGCTAAACTACTGTAGTCTGAGTGGCTGAAGCTAAACTACTGTAATCTGACTGGGTGAAGCTAAACTACTGTAATCTGACTGGGTGAAGCTAAACTGCTGTAATCTGACTGGGTGAAGCTAAACTACTGTAATCTGACTGGGTGAAGCTAAACTGCTGTAATCTGACTGGGTGAAGCTAAACTACTGTAGTCTGAGTGGGTGTAGCTAAATGAATAAATTTAAGTTTAAGTGACAGTTTTTAATCCCACAAAACGGAGAAATTTCACCTCCACATTTAACCCATCCATGAAGTGAAACACCACATACACACTAGTGAGCACACACACACACACACTAGGGGGCAGTGAGCCTTTAGGTTGGGTGTCTTGCTCAAGGACACCTCAGTCATGGACTGTCGGCGCTGGGGATCGAACCGGCGACCTTCCGGTCACAGGGCCAGTTCCCTGACCTCCAGCCTATGTGGAGTAAAACTGTTATAGACTAAATGGGTGGGGCTTAACTTCGCTAGCATGAATGGGGGAGGGGCTAATCTGTGGGATGAACTTGTGGATGTATGAAAATAGGTTTGTTTTCATGACATCACAAAAACAACAAGCTCAAATTGGGCTTTTTGTCGTTTAACTCCCATATATGGAGGCTGTGGATGGTATGTTTTGAAACTTTGTTTACATTCTACATTGTTTCATAAAAGTGATGATAAGGGCCCTTTAATACGGGGTCATAATGTGATTGTTCTTAAAACAGGTGATGCACAAACATTAAATTACGCCTGGACTGGCTGTGGTACTGTGATCTCTCACATCAGATCCTCAGTTTGAGTGAAAGAGATATCAGAGCACTCAGGAGAAGATTAAACTGTTTGTATTACAGACATGAAAGCAAAGTCTTTAAAAGCAGCTGCACAGGAATACTAAGGCTGAGTCTGAGTGATTCATGGCCTTTTCTGGTGGCATCAAACCTCTAGATTAACCAGAATCCACAGATCACCCAATAAAACGTTTGTTAGCATATCTCACTTCAAAGTTACTCTTACTCCACTGCTGGAGTGAATGTCCAGCTGTTCAGACCCTTAAACCCCAGTGGATGAACGCTGAGGGAGATTAAAGCGCAGAACAGGTGTGATGTGTCTCAGAGTCATCACAGAGCGACAGGTAAAGAGTGTGATCAGAGGAAGAGCATCTAAAAGTGAAGATAAACACATTCCTTCTTCTACTCATCCATCTAGGACGAAATAAACACCTGACAAACCCGGACAGAGGAATCTCCACAAGATGAATGGAACTCAATTAAGGAAGCTTCAGAACAAAAGCTGGAGAAGGGAACAAACACGTGGCTGAATAACAGTGAAGGAGAAGATCTGGACTGGGTAAACTGGGTAAACTGGATCTAGACAGGCTTCGACAGAGGCCTGGGCAAATACAATCCCAACAATAATGATAAGGTTAATCGCAGTAAAGAGGAGCGAGGAGCCGTAATTCATAACAGCGCTCATTTCAACCCATCGGACATCTACGCTCTACCGAAGGGAAAAACATGGGGAAAAGGGGCCGCAGCACCATGTCGTCTCAGCTGGAGGGAACGAGCAAGGAAGTCTGTGTATCTCTACTACTGAGGAGGAAGGGGTGGTGGAGGATAGAGGAGGAAGAACAGGCCAAGGAGGGCGGGCATATATATATATATATATATATATGTTTATATCTATATCTATTTATATAGATACAGTACTGTGCAAAAGTCTTAGGCACCAAAGACACGTTTTCAACTGAGAAAAGTGTTAATATTTGAATAAACAAAATGTATAGAATATTAATTAATGATTTTCTATACATAAATATATATATATATATATAAACAGTGATGTTCTGGATGTTAGTGTGTGCGTGTGTGTGAGTGTGTTTGTTTCCCCATCTCCAAGCCTCTCCTCGAGGAAGTCCAGGATTATATGTAGTTAAAAAGCAGCTCCTGGTTTGACCAATCAGTGCTCAGTAAATTGAGCTCATGATGTAATTGATGATATTAACGAGTCTCTGTGGCGGCTGTGAAGGTGTCCAGGAAAAATATGGACCCAAGAAATTCTAGTTATTTTTTATTGTTTTTCTGTTTATTTGAATTATGAATACGACTTTATTCTAATGTATATTGTGATAAACTCACTGCTGAGATCAACTGTTTAAAATTTGCTTAGATGCGTAAAACTTTCACACAGTACTGTGTGTGTGTGTGTGTGTGTGTATGTATATATATATATATTTACTTATATAACTTATATAAGAGGCAACCATTACTTACATTGTGTGTGAAATGCTGTTTTTAAAATATACCCCTTAAATTTCAAAAACAACCACTGTAGCTCCCATTTTAATAATACCGTTTATTTATTTTGGTTTAGCTCTGTACTACGTCTGAACAGTCGTATGTGTTGAGGTCTCATGTTCTCCCCATGTCTGCGTGGGTTTTTGCTATGGACCGAAATCATGGCTTGTGTACGAGACCCTTGAGACTGGCATCAAAGAACTTCTGTGACCAGGTGACGGCAGGTGGTTACTGGAAAGATGTGTGGCTATATGTGGTACATAAAACCCTAACAGTGAATCAGCTTATAAAACAGTGAATCTAACTGCGTACATTAAAATGGGTTCGTGAACTGCAGCGTGTGAGGTCCTGCTTTTCTTTAAGGACCGGGAACACAGAGCCCTTACCTGGACCTCCCACTCTACAGCACTGGACACTGAGAAGGATGTCATTTAACACAGTAACTGAGGTTGATGACACCGTTTATTTACTTCTTAAACAGACACGTATTTAAAGATCTCGAAATGCTGAAACTACCTAACATCACTCATCCTGTCTGTGACATCAAGGAAGGTAGGTTAGCTAGCGCTAGCAACACTGGGAACCAGCTAATGATTTACCTTCATAATCAAAAATAAACTGCTCAAAAAAAAAATTAATATCCTTTATCGAGTTTTGCACGTTTGGAGCTCAATAGCTCAATGGTGAAATCTCGAACTGGACCACGAGCCCTTCGAGCTTTGAATACAGCTCGGCTTGACCCGCCGTCCTTCAAGGCGCATGGAAGACCAGCGTGGAGACCGTTCTCTGTACTGGAGCCCAGGTGGGGGAACGAACTCCCACTGGCTGTCCGAACAGCAGAGTCTCTCGTGGTCTTCAAACGCAGACTGAAGACCGTCTCTTTACACAGCACTTAAATCAGCACTGAGTTATAAGCTGCACTTCTATATTATATTTTATTATCTTGCACTGTGTAGGGTAGTTTACTGTAGTGTACTGTAGTGTATTGTACTGTAGTGTATTATAGTGTGTTGTAGTGTGATGTAGTGTATTGTAGTGTGTTGTAGTGTGTTGTAGTGTACTGTAGTGTGTTGTAGTGTACTGTAGTGTGTTGTAGTGTATTGTAGTGTATTATTCTGTGTTCAGCTCTGCTCCTTTCCTCTCTGTATCTACAGTGACTTTAGTTTCTATCAGTATCTGAGCTCAGGACCGTCTTTCTCTCTGACCTACTGGTCACTAG
This sequence comes from Pygocentrus nattereri, assembly GCF_015220715.1. Classification (NCBI taxonomy): domain Eukaryota; kingdom Metazoa; phylum Chordata; class Actinopteri; order Characiformes; family Serrasalmidae; genus Pygocentrus; species Pygocentrus nattereri. Next base: position 39,996,079 of record NC_051225.1, read on the forward strand.
CAGAGAGACTTTCTCTAGACAGACTGAGCTCTTCCTGTAAGCCTCTCTGGATCAGAACGTCTGCTAAACGCTGGAAATGTAAATGTAATAGCTCTTCCACAATTCTGACCACATCGTCCTGCCTAAAGCAGGGGCTTCAGCCAAAGCTGATGAATAATGAAATGTATGAATTGATGAATAATGAAAACAACATAATTCTCAAATATCACAACTGAATTTCAGAATTTATCCGCAATTAAAATATTATTCCGATAAAAATGCTGATATGGAATGATATCGGGAAACAAATTGCGATATTTGTCCGTATCACTCAGAGGTGAGTGTGAGTTTACCTGCGCAGTGTAGGTGAAGACACCTCTGTGTATTTGCCCTGTCTCGCCGTCTGTGGAATAGTCGCCGCCCCCCCGCTCGACGCAATCGGACTGGCCCTCAGGCTGTCCATCTCTGAAGCTCCGCCCTTCTCCTTGTCCGTCTGGTTGGCAGGTGTTAAGCTCCCGTTGGTCTTCGGTGTGGGTTCTCGAGTCTTATTGCCTGTGACGGCGACTAGGGCAGGGGCTCGGGTGCACAGTCCTGATTCGATGCTGCTGGTGGAGGAGCGGTTGCCATGGCGAGCGGCAGAACCGGAGCGTGACGGCCGAGGGAGGCTGCGGTACTGCAGCGTTGACCTGGCAACTAAGTATCCATCTTCTTGGGTTACCAGAGTGCCCTCTGGCGCCCCCTTCAGGCCAGACCTCTCTCTGCCTGCCCCCACCACCAGAGCGGCAGATTTGGGGATCTTTCCCAGGGTGGCTGAGCCGCTGGTGATGGTCGCCCCGCTGGCTGTCACCATGGCGATGCCAGAGGTAGTTACTGCGGTGACGGGAACTGGCCCAGATGAGCACGGTTTCTTGAAGCCGAAGGAGCTGCCGCTGGTGGGCGCACGGGTGGACGATGAGGGGGCGGAGTCAGAGCGGGTAGAAGGGGCGGAGTCAGAGAGGGTAGAGGAGGTGGAGTCAGAGCCATTCCGGCCTGCATCTGAGGGATTACAATTGGCTCCATTGGGCCGTGGAGACAGACGGCCTTTCTCTGAGACTTTAGCATCATCTGTTTTAGCTAAAACAGAAGAACAGGAGTGTCAGTAAAGGAGGAGATGCAGAACAAATGATCAATAATCCACCTAGGGTTAAAGAATGCTCAGTGGTCATCAGATACTAAAGCATTATTGTTGGTTACCAGTTTTCATTTATCAGCATTACTGTGCTGAACTCGAAGTGATCACCCTCACCTGTCCCGTGTGTTTTCAGTATTCCCGTTCCCGTGGTAACAGCAGTACTTTTCGTCCTGGGCGTGGTCACGCCCACCTGTGCGCTCATGCCCCTCCTCCAGGAGCCGGTCTGTGAGATGGACATGCCCTTCCTCCCGGAGCCGCCCTTATCCGACTCGTCTGACACGTCTGAAGGGTTCCGGCGCCACTTTGAGCTGGACTCCATCTTCACTCCGCTGTCCGAGCCGCCGTCTGACCTTTTGACCTCGTCGCCCGACCAGGTGGAGTTACGTTCGACCGACGAGTGTTTCTCTGTGTCAGTTTTAGACTGTGCATAAAAACACAACCAAAAAAACACTTTGACTCTGTGTCCTGGATTATAAGACAGGTTTATATTTTGGGGTTTTTCCCACATCAATGCTGTTACAGACAAAAGTCATTTATAATGAAATGTTCCTGCGCCAGGGACCGAGACTTCGGAGAAAAATGACTGAATGTGAGGCTCAGCACATGGCAATACATCCACCAACAGGTTGGGAAAAATGGGTTAAATATGTCACACCCCTTAGGCCTGATTTCATATTCATAAACTAATTATATTTCTGAACAGACAAGATCACCACCTGTATGTATACAGTTCTGATACTGTGGGGGTTTTTTTCTTCCTCTTTGATGTTGTTGGGGGGGATTAAAAAAAAAGCCTTTCTGTACGGGGACTTACAGAAATTTATAACAAACATCCAACAAAACAACATCCAACAAAACAACAACAAAAATCCACCAACAGGAGAGCAGGAGACCTATAAATCTACCAATAGGAGAACAGAAGAGCTAAAAATTCACCAATTGGAGAATGGAACAACTAAATTTGCAGCAATATGAAAACAGTATGGTTAAAAATTCACCAACAGGTAAATGAAACAGCTACAATTTCACCAATAGTAGAACAGTATGGATGAAAATCTACCAGTGGAAGAACAGAACAGCTAAAACAGGAGAACAGAACAGTGCACCAACAGCATGGAACAGCTAAAAATCCACCAATGGGGCACCAGCACTTAATTTACATAATGTGCTTAACAAATAATGAATACAAAATGAATTATTAATCACGTTATTACTACGTGGTTTTAATCCTTCGTTTTAAACCGTATCCACGGCGATACTTTCCAGAACTGTGGTGATGCAGTTTTAAATGAAATATTCATATTCAGTGAGATGATGGAACAGCAGCATGTCTAAAAGGTGATAACGTTTTTGGTGAGTGTAAGTTTATTAATGAATATTATTATTAATATTAAGTGACACTTATTAGTCCCACATCAGGGAAATTTGACCTCCACATTTAACCCATCCGTGCAGTGAAACACCTCATACACACTAGTGAACACACACACACTAGGGGGCAGTGAGCACACTTGCCCGGAGCGGTGGGCAGCCCAATCCGCAGCGCCCGGGGAGCAGTTGGGACACCTCAGTCATGTGCTGTCGGCTCTGGGGATCGAACCGGCGACCTTCCGGTCACAAGGCTGGTTCCCTAACCTCCAGCCTATGACTGCCCCTCTAAGTGAGTACAGGTCTGGGTTGACCATCGTCAGTGGTCCTCTGAGGGGGTCTTTGTTACTCTTGGTAACTATATCCATGGAGACACATGTCTTTAATATGGCATGAGGTCAAAGGTCACCATTAAGTGGACAAACGCAGGCCTTGTGTGTGTTCTGTTTTCCCCCTGCTCAGGTTTTCTCATATCACTCTGCAGTGCAGTTAAAGTGTTTACGCTGGTCAGGTTAACTTTGTGTTTATTAGTGTGGAATTCAGCTTAAACTGAGGGGCTTCCTAAACGGGCTGTTTGTTCTGTGGGGGGCCGGAGGGGCGGCCAGTTGAGTCTGAATGACCTCAGGCCTGTTCAAATATTAACTTTGGTCTCTATGAAGGGAACGGATTCATCACCGTTCAGCGTTTAGAGGGGGGCACTGTGGGGGTGGGGTGAGGGGGGCACTGTGGGGGTGGGGTGAGGGGGGCACTGTGGGGGTGGGGTGAGGGGGGCACTGTGGGGGTGGGGTGAGGGGGGCACTGTGGAGGGGGGGGTGGTCACTGTTTCTGAATATAAAGCAATAGTTTAGTAAAAATCAGATTTATCCAGTTTCCTGTTACCCTGAAACGCAGCTGATCGGCTGAGCCATGCTGGGTGCCTAAAGCTCACGTATTTAACAATGCTAACTGTGTTCTAGATATACAACTGCTCTGTGGTTCTAGATATATTAGCTTTGACGCTCCAGAGCAATACTAAAAAGTTAGTAACCTGGTTGCCTTAAAAATTTAAGTTCACTGAATTTGAAGTAACAAGTTACCGGATTGTAAAACAAATTTTGGTGCTATATGGGACCATTTTCAAAAAAGTTCTATAGAGAACCATACACAACACATTCTCAATCTGAAGAACCACTTCACCATGCAGAGAACCATTTGGGTTTTTAAGAGCGTGTTACTGAAAACGTTTTAAATCCATTTTATTATAACTTCACTGACAACTTTAAATCTACAGCTCTGTTTATTATTCTGAACATATTTATTGATTGTATTGATTTATTCATCCCAAACTCCTGAACGCCAGTGAAGAAAGGGCGAGAACAAAGCTAACAACTTCCACAGCTTTGATAAATGTGCACTTTTCCTGATTTCTTCCCTGGTATTTTTGTTGCTTCACTGTTTTGGTTTAAGTTCAGACCTAATTAATCAAACTCTCACTTTATTTCTTTTCCTTCTATTATAGGAAGGTGTCTGTCCACCTTAAACAGAAGGAATCTCGTGGCTGGCCAACATTAACAGAGCCGACGTGAAGAACGAGTCTGACTCCTGAGAGCATTAGCGGCCTGGCTGGTCTAGACTCGGCGCTATGTTTAACCTTTAATGAAGATTAATGACAGATTTAGATATTAAACCAGATGCAGACGTTTATCCCACAGGCCTGTGGATGTTTAGGCTTTTAAAGGTTTTATTTCACTCAGAAACATCAGCGCTGCTGATGAATCAGGGCCAGTTAGCCTCATCTCACTGGCTTTGTTTCATCACGAACCACTGGTGCCCCATTTTGGCCGTGGGTTTGTCTTTAAACGTCTGCGTGGGCGACTGGGGAAAGTGTTAGCTGAGCTGCGGGAATTTGATCTGAAGGATGCTGTACCTTTAACAGCTCATCATGAGCTCCTCAATACCTGCTGTGCTAGTTCCTCACCTGGCCGTTGAGGTGTTTGCGTGGAGCTGCAGGTGTGTTGGCGTAGGAGCTGATGGAGGAGCTGGTGTTGATGTCATCAGTGTCGATTGTATCACTGATTCCACTGCTGACTGAACTGCTGTCATCCCAACTGAGAGAGAGAAAGAGAGAGAGAGAGAGAAAGGGGGAGAGAGAAAGAGAGAGAGAGAGAAAGAGAAAGAGAGAGAGAGAGAAAGAGAAAGAGAGAGAGAGACAGAGAGAGACAGAGAAAGAGAAAGAGAGAGAGAGGGAGAGAAAGAGAGAGAGACAGAGAGAGACAGAGAGAGAGAGAGAGAGAGAGAGAGAGAGAGAGAGAGAGACAGAGAGAGAGGGAGAGACAGAGAGAGAGAGAGAAAGCGAAAGAGAGAGAGAGAGAGAGAGAGAGAAAGAGAAAGAGAGAGAGAGAGAGACAGAGAGAGAGGGAGAGACAGAGAGAGAGGGAGAGACAGAGAGAGACAGAGAAAGTGAAAGAGAGAGAGAGAGAGAGAGAGGGAGAGAGAAGGAGAAGAATGATTAAAGACACTCCTCCACACATGCATGGCTCTGTGTTTTACTAGAGCTGAGCGATTAATTATTTTTTTATACTGAAAATCTTCAGTGTTCAAACTGCTTTAATCCATCAGACGCAACCAAACACCCACATGACGTCACAACCACGACTAACTGGATGTCTGGAACGCCACGTTCAGCTTTAAACATTTCACCCAAATCATTCAGCCCTACGTGTCACCAATGGACAATAAACGACATGGACAGTAGCTTCAGAGACCTCAGCAGAAGAAGTGGACAGAGAAAAGGGAGAAAACAAGCCCGAGAAGATGGAGGGAGACAGACAGAGAAAAAAGGTAGAAGAATAAGAAGGAGAAGAAAAAATAGGGTTTGAGATCGAGAAGACGAAGAGGCAGAGGAGGAAGAACAACAATAAAAAGAAGAAGAAGGAAGAAGAACAAGAAGAGGAAGCGTTGGAGACAAAAGAGAAGACCGAGAAGATGGAGAACATCAGAGGAAGATGGAGGAGGAGGAGGTGATGAAGGAAAAGTGCAGCTGAGGGTCACTGACACACAAAGCTCATTTAGAAAGTGTGAATTTTCCCATCAGACCCTGAGACTGCGGTCCTGAACAGTGAGCTGCAGATTAATGCTGAGTGTGGTGGAGGAATCTGCTCATTAAAATGAAGGAGCTCATGAGTTTATAATCCTCAGATTGCAGGAAGGCAGTTGAAGAATAAGGGAATATGAGAAGCTTAATGTAAAAAAAGTCTGGTATATAATATCTGATACTATTATCATGATGAACGCAATCAAAACACTCTCTTCTGAGTATTTCATGCCCGCAGATGCAGGGTGACATCACCAGAAATCGGAGGATGATCACACTAGATCTTTTCCAGATCCAGGTCTGCTTGTTCTGTGTTTGGTGTGTCTGGTCAAGAGTGAAAGCAGTTCTCGAGCCAGAGAACAGAGAACCGATCTCTAGTCCTCCAGACATTGGTGGGCTGGAGTAAATGACTAATATTGTGAATTTTGATTGGTTTCTATAAATTAAGGTTCAGACCTGTTTCGTTTTTTTTTTGCCAAGAAGACCAGAACATCCTTTTTGGCTTGAAGCTCAAGTGGCCTCAGACTGGTTGAACCCATGGATGTACAGGCAGGTCACAAGCTCTGTGTTAGTAGGTTCAATTTCCCCACTTAAAACTTAAGACAACATTTTTGAAAACGACAGCTATCATTTAAAAAACGGCAGCTGCTGCCATGTGAAGATTGCTCTCTATCTTATCTTCAGATCACCAGATATCTAAGCCATGATCTCAAGATACTGTAACAACTTAACTGTCTTGTGATCTTAAGATAAAGTTTTTCTCTTGAGATCACAACTCAATTGTCTTGTGGTGTCGAGACAACAAAGCTTGTTATTTAAGTTGTAATCTCAAGATAACAAGTGTCCCGTGATCTCAAGATAACAAAAGTTGTTATCTTGAGATCACAACACAATTAAGTCGTGATGTCAAGATAACAGACCAGAAAATGATGGCCGCAGCTGACTGCCTGTCTAGACTTCCGCAGAAAATACTCTAACAGTCATTATTTTTAGAGGGAAGATTCCAGTGAAGCGAGAATTTAGTCTAATTTAGTCTTTTAAATCATTTTATAAGATGAATTATGCTTAATATGACCAGAAACACGAGCTAACAAGATAAGCAACAGATTTTGGGGTGAATCTTTAAGTGTGTTCAGTGTATTTTAACAGTGCTGTGATGATTTTAGCCTCTGATATCATGTTACAAAATCGTCCCATCCCCAGTGCCTGTTAGTCTGTTCATCGGCTCGTCTAGAGCTGAGAATACTCCCTCGTTCTGCCTGCACTTGTTATTAAACATCACTTCTGACACATGACATCATTTCCTCCACGCTGAGATCTGAGGAAAGTGGGTGAGCGTTACCGCAGGAACCACTGGATTCACCACCGTCTGACTCCGCCCTGCCATCACTCACTCACAGCCACACACACACACACACACACACACACACATAACCTCTCTGACCTTTCACGCTCCGTCACGCTGAATGGCTCACAGAAAAGGAGAGAGAGGGATAAAAGCGGAGAAAGAGGCAACTTTACACCCTTTGAGGCTGCAGCAGTAAAGTTGCCTCCAGGAAATGCGCTGTTACCGCTGTTCAGGTAAAAGTGTCCTTCCAAGAAAACACAAATACAGACAAACTACAAGAGTAGCAGCTCTAAAACTACAACTCCCACGAGACTGTGTCCATAATCAGCGACATTAGCACCTGATTTACCCGGAGCAACCTGCAAGCAACTAAAGATGTTTTGTAAGAAACCAATACACATAAAAAAGGTTCCTCAGTGGCTCTTTTGTAACGAAAATGG
>NC_051225.1:40008457-40013457 GCF_015220715.1 Pygocentrus nattereri
GCACCGTGGTCTCCTCCCATACAGCTCCACTGTAGTTAGAAAGGAAACCTCAACACTAAAATACACGCCTCCACTCCCTTGCACATTAAAGCACACAGCCTGGCTGTTACTGAACATATGAAAGAGGGTCCCAAGGAAAAGAACGCTATAATTTATAAGATATAATTTGATATAATTTACTTGCTGAGGCTTGGACAGATATCTGTTCTGATGGTCACTTTTATGCACACATATACATTGCTGAGTAAAACTTTGGAGACACTGCCATTTTTTGAGTTCTGAGCTACACGGTTAGAAATGAAGGATCTGTGCAGGTACACATTTCATTCATCAAGGTACAAACAGTGTAGATGTTCCCTCAAAGGTTCCACAGTGGGTTTAAGGTCTGATGGTGGAGCTTAAATCAGTTCCTCCAGGTGAAAAGTTGGTATTTGTTCCTTTTCATAACTGAATGTTTTAAAACAGAGCAGTAGAGTAAAAGCCTGGAGGCGAGGCGGGGCGGGGTGTGTGGAGTCAGTCCAGCTTAGAACAGATCATTTCAGTGGACTATGGTTCAGTTATGTTCCCTGACTGAAGGGACTGAGATGTACTCTTGAGGGTTCCACCCCAGTGACAGGATGGGAACTGACCCAGTCACAGTTTAGGACCTGCACTGCTGTTTTTCATTTAAATGACACACGTTGTACATTTTGTATTTCTTTTGTTTCTCTGAGGTTCACTGTCACTTTATGTAGCAAATGCAGCAATAATTTATTTCCACGCAAACAAAGTCACAAAATGCTAAATGCTCACACGTGAAATTATAAACACCAGAAGCAACGCAATATTTGGGGAATTTCTCATATGTCCAATATGGTAACTTTACGGGAAAAGGAAAAAACCTACTTTACTTTTAATGTAAGTCAATGGAACCGGAGACATTTTCAAATTATGTCAAAAACTGAAAAATTACAGCAGCAACGTATACTGGCAAAATATATATATCAACCATATATAACTATATACCTGCTCCTCACCACACAGAGCTTCTCCACCTCGTTCAGGAGCTGAAACTATACGAGCTCTTTCACCTTCAGCCTGAGATGATTTTGAAGATGCAGCTCTAAACGAGACGAAGCTTAAAACAAACAGGCTGAAAATCTTGAAGTGAATCTTGAAATAAGACCTGATTCTCTGCTCCCAGCTGACGGTGACGCTGAGTTACTGACCATTTAGGAAAAGTGAAAGTGGCATGAAGAACTCGCAGACTATCTGTTTGTACCTCAGTGGGGCTTTTGGAGATTCTGATCCTTTTAGCGTTTGCGAAAAAGTTCTGTTTGCTGCTCCGTCATCGTAGTTGTCGTCATGCCAACAGCAGAGGTGACCATGATTGGTCAGCAGAGGTGACCATGACTGGTCTGTCACCGGCAAAAGTTCACTTTGTGCACAAGTTACACACATGACTGGATTAATTAACTGTCCTCTGAATATTTACATTTAGAAATAAGCAGAATGTTTAGGTTACTGTCTTTTGAGACTGATATATGTAAATGTGTTCTGTTCTGATTGGCTGTCCTGTACCTTGCCTCATCGAAGGCAGTCTAAGATGAAACTCTCCTTATAACTAAATGAGTTGGTGTTTGTGACATCACAAAAAGAATTCCAAATGGACTGGGTATGTGGTGAAACTTTTTCATAGTGCATCAAACTCTTATTTTAAAAAAGGGAGGAGGTTTCCTTTTTTCATGATATGAGCCCTTTAAGGGAGAAAACGTCCTATGCAGGTTTAGATGGTGTGATGCTCTATGTATATATTTATCTCTAACCCTCAGGTTCACGTTCGTCAAACTGTCTTCCTTGCTATGAAGAGCAGATTTTGTCCAAAGGTGGTTTAAACACCTGAAAGATCACCTGAGTGCTGATAAGTGCTGACATTGTAACAAGGAGAGAAAGTGGGCGTGGCCACATGTATGCCATCACCCATCATGCCCTGGTGATAAAACAGCCAAATCGACATCATAGGTGAAGAGGTGAAGTTCTTTATCTACTCATCTGCCCCTCAGCGTTTGTCCACTGTGAGTACACACGCACTAAACTCAGGCTGGATCTGTGTTTGATTACTCAGGCCTCTCTGTTTAACATCACCTCAACACAGCTGACCTCTGACCTACTCCGAGCGCACAGAGATAGAGAGAGATAGTGATGGGGTGTCTTGTCCACAAAGATGTGGCATTCCCAAACAGGCTGGGGCATTCCAAAGTCTTCTGTATAAAGCTGCTGTGGTAAAACAATGACACAGTGACCTTTAACGCTGCAGAAACACTGACCGCATAAAAACTGACCGCATAAAAACTATTTTTGTGTTTTTGTGCATCGCTCCGTTTCCTTAAAGGAGAAACACCAATTTTTCTAAAATGTGCAGGTCAAATGTAAACAGCGTTGATCAGAGTGGTTTGGTTCTCCTCTCTGTCTGTCTCTCTCTCTCTCTCTCTCCCTCTCTCTCTCTCTCCCTCTCCCCCTCTCTCCCTCTCCCCCTCTCTCCCTCTCCCTCTCTCTCTCTGTCCAGCAAACGCTGCCATTTGAATTAGCACATTAACCTAATAGGTGTTTCTAATAAAGTGGCCAATGAGTGGAAGCACAAGGTGGGTGTTTCTAATAAAGTGGCCAGTGAGTGGAAGCACAAGGTGGGTGTTTCTAATAAAGTGGCCAGTGAGTGGAAGCACAAGGTGGGTGTTTCTAATAAAGTGGCCAATGAGTGGAAGCACAAGGTGGGTGTTTCTAATAAAGTGGCCAGTGAGTGGAAGTACAAAGTGGGTGTTTCTAATAAAGTGGCCAGTGAGTGGAAGTACAAAGTGGGTGTTTCTAATAAAGTGGCCAGTGAGTGGAAGTACAAAGTGGGTGTTTCTAATAAAGTGGCCAGTGAGTGGAAGCACAAGGTAGGTGTTTCTAATAAAGTGGCCAGTGAATAGAAGCACAAGGTAGGTGTTTCTAATAAAGTGGCCAGTGAATAGAAGCACAAGGTAGGTGTTTCTAATAAAGTGGCCAGTGAGTGGAAGCACAAGGTAGGTGTTTCTAATAAAGTGGCCAGTGAGTGGAAGCACAAGGTAGGTGTTTCTAATAAAGTGGCCAGTGAGTGGAAGCACAGGGTAGGTGTTTCTAATAAAATGGTCAGAGAGTGAAAGTACAAGTTGGGTGTTTCTAATAAAGTGGCCCATAAGTGGACCCTACAGGTAATTTAATTGATCACCATCTGATCACCACTGCAGCAGAGTAACTGAAGTGACCTGCCTAGAAGAACCACATAGACACCAAGAAGAAGAAATTCAGCATGTACCCCACCACGACCCTCACACATACCCCAACCCCACCAGTCCGTCCTTCTCTCCTTAGCAACAATATTATTTTTTTATCTTGGCACAGAGCCGATGTGCATGTGTGCGTCTGAGTATGTAATGCTAATCCTGCCTTCTTCACATGCTCCGACCAGATAATCATCTCGATTCTGTTACCTCAGGCGTGTGAGCGCAGTCAGACCTGCGGAGTTTGCACATTACACTCACACTGGAGCAGCTCAGTGAGCAGGACTGAGTTACTGTTTACCTTCTTAGGGAGTAAAAGGCCAATACATCTGTCCTCATTCAGCGCTCTCATAAATTAAAGAGATAGTTCGGGCACAAATCGAAAACTGCACGGCTAAATCATCACCTGCCTGCTGACTTGTTCAAAGGGAATTCCAGCAGCCAGACTCTGGAACCAGACCTCCACCTCGTAACTGTTGTTTTGAGGTTGGGGCTGTTTGCACAGCCTGCTGAAGACCAAATTCTCTAAAGTTGACACTTGTTTTAAACGTGCCGTGTGGGTGGTCTGTAGTTATGAAATAAATCCTGTTAAACTGGATCAGGTGCAGTTCACACAGATAGAAATCACATTTAGAGGTTACACGGCTATTGGGTTCATCATTATTCTGAGTTAGTGGAGAGAGGGTTCTATTTAACAGATAAAGGCTTCCTGACCTTAGATGAGGTTTGCCAGTGGACAGATGGTGGGAGTTGGATTATTAACGCACTGACCACCCCAGAGCAAATGTAACATTTTCTGAACCCAACACTGCTGAGTAAAGCCCCCCCCCCCACAGACACACACACACACACACACACACACACACACACACACACACACACCTGTGTGATCCAGAATGTTACACAGCCCATGAATCACTCCTCAGTGCAGATTCAGCTGCAGGCCTCAGGCCCTACCTGCCCCCCCAGATCTCTCCAGTCAGTACTTCTAGATTAAACACAGCAGCCGGAGCGTATTCACACGGTTATGGTCTCAACTGGGAACAGCAGAAAACTCCACATTTCAAAATCCACTTTATTGTTATGTTAAACTTTCCACAGTTAAACTATTCCCATTTCTATAGTTACTTTTCAGCCATTTCCATGGTTACGCTTCACCCATTTCCATAGTTACGCTACCCCCATTTCCATAGTTACGCTACACCCATTTCCATGGTTACGCTACACCCCTTTCCATAGTTACGCTACCGCCATTTCCATAGTTATGCTACACCCATTTCCATAGTTACGAAACACCCACTTCCAAGGTTACGCTACACCCATTTCCATGGTTACACTACACCCACTTCCAAGGTTACGCAACACCCATTTCCATGGTTACACTACACCCATTTCCATGGTTACACTACACCCATTTCCATGGTTACACTACACCCATTTCCATGGTTACACTACACCCATTTCCATGGTTACACTACACCCATTTCCATGGTTACACTACAACCACTTCCAAGGTTATGCTACACCCACTTCCAAGGTTATGCTACACCTATTTCCATGGTTATGCTACAGCCACTTCCAAGGTTACGCTACACCCATTTCCATGGTTACACTACACCCATTTCCAAGGTTACACTACACCCACGTCCAAAGTTACGCTACACCCAGTTCCATGGTTACACTACACCCATTTCCATAGTTATACTACACCAATTTCAATGT
>NC_051225.1:40018457-40038457 GCF_015220715.1 Pygocentrus nattereri
TGAAGCATGCATAGCAACCACCTGGGATAACATAGCAACAGCTAGAAACACCTTAGCAACCACGTGGGTTGCCATAGCAAGACCTAGCAACACCATGGCAACCACCTGCGATAACATAGCAACACCTTAGCAACCACCCGTGCTTTATTCCATTGTTTATAGTGAACAGTGAGTCATAGAGTCAGACTATTAGAGATAATGAACACCTGAGAGACACTAATTAATACAGCTCGTAGTGATTAAGACATGCGGTTAGCACTGTGCTAATTGGTGGGCTATAAGCTTCTATTACTTGTTAGCTGCATTAGCCTCCAGTGTCAAAACTAAAGAGGCAGAGCTTCGGACCCCAAACTCGTCTTGTCTGAGGCAGTGTGATGAGGTTAGTGGAGGCAGCGTGTTTTTAATAGATCTGTCTTGTATTTGAATAGACTGAACATTAATGAATGAATGAACTTTGTCATTGCACAAAAAAAAGTAGACAGAGAAAAAAATAAAATAAGATAAAATAACAAATACTATACAAATTTACGCTCAGCAAAATGTAAACAAAAAAAGACGACTGCCCGTCAAAATTGCACTGGCCCTTTGAAATGAACTGTTAATTGCACGGTATGGCATTGCACCATAACCCCACCAATCACATGTTTGTATTAATCAGATCAGTCACATGTTTGCCAGATGGCATCGGCTCAAACCCCCTGGGTGTGTGCTGTCTTTTTTAATCCTGTCTAACCTTCTCAGACAGTGGTTGCTGTAGAGTTCCTTAAGGGATGGTAGGGGATGTCCAATGATTTTTAATAATCACTTATTATTTAACAATCTTGGAGGTCGATTAATAATTTAATAATTATTAGCCTCTGCTGAACTAACACACACTCTACACTACACACACGAACATTTATCACCTTTTCGGTCACAGTCAAAATGACTTTAAAGGCAGACTTAAGCTCTCAGAAGCCAAACTCAGGAAAAAAATGTTTAAAAATTGTCAAAATAAAGTAATAAAACAAGACAATGTCATCATGGGCTGCCGTCCATTCAGATGCTTGTCTCTGTGCAGTTACAGTAAACAGCCAGCCACACTTAAAGGGCCCATATCCTACATTTGTCTTGCATTTTATAACACTTATAGACATAATTCATTTTTCCAACCTCTCTCCATCCCTTAGAATTAAAGAGGCTAGTTTTTTTTTACTGTGCCTTCAAGACTTACATATGTAAATGAGCTCTGTTCTGATGGACTGTGGACTTGAAACACTGTTATAGCCTTAGTGTGAATAGGCAAGGCTGCTTTGAGCTGAGTAGGATGTATATGTAGATGTGTTGGTTCTAGATTAAGACTAAGATTAAGAGGCCCTTATTAGTCCCACAACGGGGAAATTTCACCTCCTCATTTAACCCATCCATGAAGTGAAACACCACATACACACTAGTGAGCACACTAGGGGGCAGTGAGCACACTTGCCCGGAGCGGTGGGCAGCCCTATCCGCAGCGCCCGGGGAGCAGTTGGGGGTTAGGTGTCTTGCTCACCTAGTCATGTGCTGTCGGCTCTGGGGATCGAACCGGCGACATTCCGGTCACGGGGCTGGATCCCTAACCTCCAGCCCACGACTGCCCCAAGATGCAGTGCTTGTGATATCACAAAAGCAGCACGTAAAAAAACAAGCAGCTTTATTTCCATGAACTGACAATGTTTATATATTGCATCAAACCTTTTATTTTTTATTAAAACAGAAGCTATTTCTACGGTATAGACCCTTTAATAAAACCAAAAACGTCAGGTGTGAACACAAATTTGACTGGCCTTAGTTAGTACGGTTCATTTAGTACATAAAACAAGCGAATACATGACGCACTCACTCCCGACAGAGCGCTGCACACACACGCAGCTGGTCAAATGAAGACAGCTGTCCTTTTGTGTTGGTTCTCAGTGACCGTGTCTGCTTTCTTGTTCTATTCAAGCATCATAACATTATGAACACGCAGGAACTTTCCTCTCCAGGCTGGTAATTCAACCTCCATTCACACATTTACTGCCGATGAATCCTGAGGGAAAGTGAATAAATGGCAGTTATAATAATAGCCGGGGTTTCAGTTACTCTTCACCGTGGCTAAAGAACGCAGGAGGCCTGTTCTAACATGAAAAACGTCAATAGACGAGCTCTATAGGAAACCTGCAGGTTATCAGGCTCTGCTGAGGGCACTGAGTGCATCTCTTGTACCTCCAGAATGTCCCAAATTAAACTTCTGGGGGTCCCTGGAAAGAAACATATGATCTTATGTTGTCGGTTAAGGACAAACCGACGAATTGAGGGAAAGGTCACTGTTTATCAGCTTCACCCACAATCAGCTTCTGTCTCTGGTGGTCTTAACTAACTAAAGCTGCTGCACTGCTCTGCCTCAGGGTGGCGGTGTAGCAGACTGGTTCACCCAGTTGGTCCCTCACAGTCTATAAGTTGTAGCTCTGCCTGAATTCCTCTTTAAAGTTAAACGACCCATTCAGCTTCTAAAATCTGCAGCTCTGTGGTGAATTGCTGACATGCAAAAGTGGCTGAGGGTGGTGCACTAAAACCAAAACGCTGGCGCCCTCTTGTGGCTTCCTCACCAATGTGATTTGTGTGAAAGATCACAGATATGAATACTGGGTAGCACTTACAGCATTTTCATTGAAGCCTACAACATATGCATAAGCACTGAATAAAGAACTTCTAAAGCAATACTTGTACATATACACTCACCTGCCACTTTATTAGGTACAGTTGCTTGTTAACACAAATGGCTAATCAGCCAATCACACGGCTGCAGCTCACTGCATTTAGGCCTGTAGAGGTGGTCAAGACGACTTGCTGAAGTGCAGACCGAGCATCAGAACGGGGAAGAAAGGGGATTTAAGGGGCTTTGAACGTGGCGTGGTTGTTGGTGCCAGACGGGCTGGTCTGAGTATTTCAGAAACTGCTGATCTGCTGGGATTTTCACACACAACCATCTCTAGGATTTACAGAGAACGGTCCGAAAAAGAGGAAATATCCAGTGAGCGGTCAGTTGTGTGGACGGAAATGCCTTGTTGATGTGAGAGGTCAGAGGAGAATGGGCAGACTGGTTCCAGATGATAGAAAGGCAGCAGGAACTCAAATAACCAACCAGAATCTCTGAGGAACGTTTCCAACACCTTGTTGAAAGTATGACATGAAGAATTAAGACAGTTCTGAAGGAAAAAGGGGGTCCAACCTTTTACTAGCACCTACCTAATAATGTACCTAATAAAGTGGCCGGTGAGTGTATACTTTATGCCAGTAATCACTGATACATGATAAGATGTTTTAAGAAGAAAATAGCATTGTATTGACATAAACTGAAGTGCCAGAAATTTGCTCCATTTATAAGTGTTATGAAGCATTAAAATGACGTATAACTTCATTACAGGTTTATAAATAGAACTATCGACCATCACTTTAGTTTAAGAGTCCTTTTTTCATTACAATGTTAATCATTTAATAAAATATCTTTATACACATTCTTATGCATTTGATATTAAGTTTCTATGCAGGCAGCTTTCAAAGTATTAATGTTGTAAACAGTAGTGTGCCGTTTTGACTGGGCAGGTAATTTACCATCAACAAGGGCTCTTTTATAATAGACGAACACTTTTTGCTACAATGTTGGTTCTATATAGAACCATATACAACACATTCTCCATCAATCTGAAGAACCATTTCACCATGCAGAGAACCATTTAAGCTTTCAACGGTGCGGAGACGACCTGATTATGTGGTTACTGACACTGTATGACCCACTGTTACATTGTTATGTTATCCCAGGTGGTTGCTAAGATGTTGCTAGGTCAGTGCCATTACTATGGTATTCCATGTGGTTGCTAAGGTGTTTCTTGGCTGCTCTTATGATTTCCCACATGGTTTTGCATAGATAACAGAACGTCATACAGTTATTAATCGATGTTACTCACCCACTGGTAATCTCATCAGAGCGGGCGTTCTTAGCCAGCACGTCTCCATCGCTAACGTAGCCGCTAACATCCAGCTCCAGCTCCTCTCCCCGCTCTCCCAGATCCAGCCCACAGAGGGCGCTGCCGCGTGCCGCAAGCTGTCTGCGCAAGGGGGTGGGGTAAAGGTACCGCCCCTGAGCCGGCCCTGCACCCCCACGACCAGGGTAACCATTCCCCAGGGAGGGAGCATCGCCAGCCTGCAGCCTCGGACTGGACTGACCGACTCGGCTGGCCCAGGCCAGCGGAACTGGACGAGATGACAGGGACAGCAGGCTGCGGCCACTTAGCTCTGTTGTGACCCCACTGTCAAAGGTTGTTTCCAGAGTGCTGGATAAAAGAGGAGAGCAGACAAACAGATGCATTTTTTTTTTTTGGAAAATTGATCTTTCATGTTATTAACTGCATAAAACAAACCAACACTGAAGAAAGAGAAAAAAAACTCTAGGTCACAAAAAGTTGTCTTAAACACTTTTAAGAAATTTTGCAGCCTTTTTCAATGAAACAGTAGAAGCTGTATCGCCCCCTACGCTTCCTGTAGTGTATTACAGTCTGTCAGAGCGACTGTGTGGATCATATGAACATTACAGAGCTTTTTAAATGAAACAGTAGAAGCCGTATCGCCCCCTACGCTTCCTGTAGTGTATTACAGTCTGTCAGAGCGACTGTGTGGATCATATGAACATTATAGAGCTTTTTAAATGAAACAGTAGAAGCCGTATCGCCCCCTACGCTTCCTGTAGTGTATTACAGTCTGTCAGAGCGACTGTGTGGATCATATGAACATTATAGAGCTTTTTAAATGAAACAGTAGAAGCCGTATCGCCCCCTACGCTTCCTGTAGTGTATTACAGTCTGTCAGAGCGACTGTGTGGATCATATGAACATTATAGAGCTTTTTAAATGAAACAGTAGAAGCCGTATCGCCCCCTACGCTTCCTGTAGTGTATTACAGTCTGTCAGAGCGACTGTGTGGATCATATGAACATTATAGAGCTTTTTAAATGAAACAGTAGAAGCCGTATCGCCCCCTACGCTTCCTGTAGTGTATTACAGTCTGTCAGAGCGACTGTGTGGATCATATGAACATTATAGAGCTTTTTAAATGAAACAGTAGAAGCCGTATCGCCCCCTATGCTTCCTGTAGTGTATTACAGTCTGTCAGAGCGACTGTGTGGATCATATGAACATTATAGAGCTTTTTAAATGAAACAGTAGAAGCTGTATCGCCCCCTACGCTTCCTGTAGTGTATTATAGTCTGTCAGAGCGACTGTGTGGCTCATATGAACATTATAGAGCTTTTTAAATGAAACAGTAGAAGCCGTATCGCCCCCTACGCTTCCTGTAGTGTATTACAGTCTGTCAGAGCGACTGTGTGGATCATATGAACATTATAGAGCTTTTTAAAGGAAACAGTAGAAGCCGTATCGCCCCCTACGCTTCCTGTAGTGTATTACAGTCTGTCAGAGCGACTGTGTGGATCGTATGAACATTATAGAGCTTTTTAAATGAAACAGTAGAAGCCGTATCGCCCCCTACGCTTCCTGTAGTGTATTACAGTCTGTCAGAGCGACTGTATGGATCATATGAACATTATAGAGCTTTTTAAATGAAACAGTAGAAGCCGTATCGCCCCCTACGCTTCCTGTAGTGTATTACAGTCTGTCAGAGCGACTGTGTGGATCATATGAACATTATAGAGCTTTTTAAATGAAACAGTAGAAGCCGTATCGCCCCCTACGCTTCCTGTAGTGTATTACAGTGTGTCAGAGCGACTGTGTGGATCATATGAACATTATAGAGCTTTTTAAATGAAACAGTAGAAGCCGTATCGCCCCCTACGCTTCCTGTAGTGTATTACAGTCTGTCAGAGCGACTGTGTGGATCATATGAACATTATAGAGCTTTTTAAATGAAACAGTAGAAGCCGTATCGCCCCCTACGCTTCCTGTAGTGTATTACAGTCTGTCAGAGCGACTGTGTGGATCATATGAACATTATAGAGCTTTTTAAATGAAACAGTAGAAGCCGTATCGCCCCCTATGCTTCCTGTAGTGTATTACAGTCTGTCAGAGCGACTGTGTGGATCATATGAACATTATAGAGCTTTTTAAATGAAACAGTAGAAGCTGTATCGCCCCCTACGCTTCCTGTAGTGTATTACAGTCTGTCAGAGCGACTGTGTGGATCATATGAACATTATAGAGCTTTTTAAATGAAACAGTAGAAGCCGTATCGCCCCCTACGCTTCCTGTAGTGTATTATAGTCTGTCAGAGCGACTGTGTGGATCATATGAACATTATAGAGCTTTTTAAATGAAACAGTAGAAGCCGTATCGCCCCCTACGCTTCCTGTAGTGTATTACAGTCTGTCAGAGCGACTGTGTGGATCATATGAACATTATAGAGCTTTTTAAATGAAACAGTAGAAGCCGTATCGCCCCCTACGCTTCCTGTAGTGTATTACAGTCTGTCAGAGCGACTGTGTGGATCATATGAACATTATAGAGCTTTTTAAATGAAACAGTAGAAGCCGTATCGCCCCCTACGCTTCCTGTAGTGTATTATAGTCTGTCAGAGCGACTGTGTGGCTCATATGAACATTATAGAGCTTTTTAAATGAAACAGTAGAAGCCGTATCGCCCCCTACGCTTCCTGTAGTGTATTACAGTCTGTCAGAGCGACTGTGTGGATCATATGAACATTATAGAGCTTTTTAAAGGAAACAGTAGAAGCCGTATCGCCCCCTACGCTTCCTGTAGTGTATTACAGTCTGTCAGAGCGACTGTGTGGATCGTATGAACATTATAGAGCTTTTTAAATGAAACAGTAGAAGCCGTATCGCCCCCTACGCTTCCTGTAGTGTATTACAGTCTGTCAGAGCGACTGTATGGATCATATGAACATTATAGAGCTTTTTAAATGAAACAGTAGAAGCCGTATCGCCCCCTACGCTTCCTGTAGTGTATTACAGTCTGTCAGAGCGACTGTGTGGATCATATGAACATTATAGAGCTTTTTAAATGAAACAGTAGAAGCCGTATCGCCCCCTACGCTTCCTGTAGTGTATTACAGTGTGTCAGAGCGACTGTGTGGATCATATGAACATTATAGAGCTTTTTAAATGAAACAGTAGAAGCCGTATCGCCCCCTACGCTTCCTGTAGTGTATTACAGTCTGTCAGAGCGACTGTGTGGCTCATATGAACATTATAGAGCTTTTTAAATGAAACAGTAGAAGCCGTATCGCCCCCTACGCTTCCTGTAGTGTATTACAGTCTGTCAGAGCGACTGTGTGGATCATATGAACATTATAGAGCTTTTTAAATGAAACAGTAGAAGCCGTATCGCCCCCTACGCTTCCTGTAGTGTGTTACAGTCTGTCAGAGCGACTGTGTGGATCATATGAACATTACAGAGCTTTTTAAATGAAACAGTAGAAGCCGTATCGCCCCCTACGCTTCCTGTAGTGTATTACAGTCTGTCAGAGCGACTGTGTGGATCGTATGAACATTATAGAGCTTTTTAAATGAAACAGTAGAAGCCGTATCGCCCCCTACGCTTCCTGTAGTGTATTACAGTCTGTCAGAGCGACTGTGTGGATCATATGAACATTATAGAGCTTTTTAAATGAAACAGTAGAAGCCGTATCGCCCCCTACGCTTCCTGTAGTGTATTACAGTCTGTCAGAGCGACTGTGTGGATCATATGAACATTATAGAGCTTTTTAAATGAAACAGTAGAAGCCGTATCGCCCCCTACGCTTCCTGTAGTGTATTACAGTCTGTCAGAGTGACTGTGTGGATCATATGAACATTATAGAGCTTTTTAAATGAAACAGTAGAAGCCGTATCGCCCCCTACGCTTCCTGTAGTGTATTACAGTCTGTCAGAGTGACTGTGTGGATCATATGAACATTATAGAGCTTTTTAAATGAAACAGTAGAAGCCGTATCGCCCCCTACGCTTCCTGTAGTGTATTACAGTCTGTCAGAGCGACTGTGTGGATCATATGAACATTATAGAGGCTTTTTATGTGTGGTTGCTAAATGTTTATATCAGTAAAATTCTTACAGACTCAGAAAAGTGACTCTATAAAGCTTTATATCTTCTGCTTTTGCCCTAAAATGGTCACCTCTCAGCAGCATTATTAGGCATTCCAGGTCAAGTGGATTACTGATACACTACACACTGAAAAAAGAGGAGTCTTAATTGTGAAAAGAAGTGAGGGAATGAGAGACAGAGATGATCAAAGAGATTTTCGAGCACTGCTGATGTCAGCAGTGAAGACCCCCCAGCATGAAATAAAAAAAAAAGACAGTCCTCACAGACAGGATTCCAGCCGTGAACGGGACAGACACTGACTCAGAACCAACAGGACACAGAATACTTGGCCTTTTAAGGTAAACAGTCTGCCACTCACAGGGAAACAGTTCCTCTTCTCTTTTCCCCAGAGCTGCAGCGCTCGACAATCACAGTGGACACCTCACACTTTAAACTCAAGCTAAACGCCCTGATTGTACTGCAGTAACTCCTCGGCCTTTCCGAGGAGCGGAACCTCAGGATGTGATAAGGTCCCTTATTTTCACTTCACCTCATCTCAGCACCATTTTCATTTATTTTAATCCCTCGTTTTATTTGCCATTTTATTGCCTTTTTTATTCAAATGGCATCTAAAGGTTCTTCTAGGCTTCATCAACTCTTTGAAGTTTTTTTTTTTTTAAGTTTGCATGCACAGGCATCCCAAGGACTGATTAACAGTTATTAATCCGTGATTAACAGTGGTGAAAGCTGTAAGCTTGGTGCTCTCAGGGTGCTGGAAATGACTCTTAAGTCAAAGTAAATTTCTTACTTGTTAAGCGCGACTGTATAACCAGCACTGCTCCCAGTTGAACCCCCCCCCCCCTCCCCGAAACCCCACGCCACCCCTTAGACCTCACATACAGTACCTACAGAAACGAAACTGAACTCATCACCATACTTGTGTGCAATATAATCAGTTCTGTATGAGCAATAAGTGTAAAATATCCTTATAGTGTAAATATTTTTTGCTTTTTTATTTATAATGGTTATATTTTAACGGCCTACATTATAAAGGCCTAATTTTTTTAAACATTCATATCATTCTAAAATATTCTGTGTATAGCAGTTATTATATTATTCTATGTCTACTCAGACCTGCACACATCTCTTGAGCTCCTTCCAGGCTTCCACACACAATTCATTATTATTCCTTATTCTTTATTCTTTTTATTTTATTTGTCCTTTAGAGAAAGTCTGTGTGCTTGTTTGGTCTGTTCAGCGCGTTAATGTTACACATGTGCGACTCAGCGAGAGTAATTTATTATATGTACAAAGTATATATATATATATATATATATATATATATATATATATACAAAGTGATTCTGATTGACCATTTCAGAAAGGTTTTGTATTTGTAGTGACACCATGTGACCACATGGGAGCGCTGTAGTCACAATAATGACTGGCAACAAGGTCCCTTTTGCCTTTTGCATTTTACCTTTTCACACTAAAGTGTCTTGTTAATTTTGTTTATTTGTCAATAAGCTGAGTTGTTGTGGTCACTGCACTGATCTTTTAGAGCTATTTTAGTATTTCAATGTTTTCAATGAAAATCGTTCAGGTTTCATTGGTTTCCTCCTATTTCTTCTTAAATCCCACTTTATGAGGTCGCAGTTTTGAGGAAGACTCTGACATTCACCAATGTTTATTTATGTGGGATTTGTTCTTTGATCAGAACAGAATCTACACACAGTTCTGCGCTTTAAGAACACGACGTGAATCTGACGTAGACCTTTTCTTAGGATCTTCCTCAAAAAAACACATTTAAAAGAGAATGAAGACCATTTAATATTGTTATACTGCTCGGACCTGTGTGTGATCTGAGTCCCTCGCAAACTGGACATGGTTTCTTCCAGATTCTGCCGGAGATCTGCAATGTTTTTAACCGTTCTCAGCCTCCTGGTCTCAGGGTCTTCACCTGGAAGCAGAGTAGGGCAGATGAGCCTTATTAAACACTGTATTAGGGCTGAGAGATGAATCATTCTTATATAGAAATGCAGTTTTATTTATAGCGTACATCATCAAAAACCTTGTATTAAGTTTAAATAGTTGAAATTAAACCAAATAACAGAGTTTGTGAACTGCCTGTAGATGAGTTAGACCACCCAGATTGAACTAAACCTCCAAGTGCACAACCTCCTGGCTGTCTGGTTAAACCCCAAGCCGGAAAAGAGGAAGCCGGAAAACACGTCTGAACTTTAATTTACACAAAATAATCGCAATTTTTCATCAGAAAAATCTTAATTAGATCTTTCCTCTCAGTCATTCAGCTCTACTCCATGTCTAGCATTGCAACTAAGTGAGTGACACTTTTTTTAATCCCACAAATGGGGAAATTCCACCTCTCCGTGAAGTGAAACACCCACATACACACTAGTGAATACACACACTAGGGGGCAGTGAGCACACTTGCCCAGAGCAGTGGGCAGCCCTATCCACGGCACCTGGAGCAGCTGGGGGTTAGGTGTCTTATTCAAGGGGACCTCAGTCTCAGGACCTCAGGACTGTCGGCACTGGGGATCGAACCGGCGACCTTCCGGTCACAGGGCCAGTTCCCTGACCTCCAGCCCACGACTGCCTCTACTACTAATAAACGAATAAACAGTATGTTACACACTACCTGAAAATGAACGCAGCAGGACAAGTCTTTATATTAAAAATAAATAAATAAATAAATAATAAAACAATACAACTTAAACTTTTCCAAACTGAGGGACTTTTTTTTACTACTTAACTCCAAATTTCATCCCATATTCGCCTGGCAGTCTAAACATCAGCAAACTGAACAAAATATTGCTCAACAAAAACCGGGATGACCCTTAGGGGGAACATCTCTCCATTTGACCAGACTTAGATGTAATCTCCATCACTAGCCACCAGGCAGACATCATCAATCCCTCAGACATGAATAATCAATCCTTCAGTCTGATTTAATCACCTGACAGGTCTTCGATGGACGTCTGGTTGGTCTTGCTGAAGCTGCCGGTGTCTCCAGTGTGTCCTCCGGAGCCTGTTTCCGTGGTAATATTGTCATCTCCTTCCATCTGGGACCTAGCAAAGAAGTCCACGGTGTCAGATGTGCTAACGCAGAGCGAATGCTAATGGAGCCCTGCGACACAAATGCTAATGCTAATTAGCTACAAGGGCATGTTGACGTGTTTCAAAGCCAGCTTTCTTTTCTCCAACGCTAAAAATCCTCATCACAAGCAAGAGCCAATGATAATAAGGGACCGATGTGGTCAGTCGGTCAAGATGTGTTCGGTCACCGCACTGGAGCTACGCTAAGCTAGGCTAGGGTGCTAACAAGAAATAGAAGCCACCGATCTGCAATAGCATTCCTAATTCAACACACACACACACCTCACACCATATGGAGGTGTTCAGTATCTCTAACAGAGCTTTTCTGAGACTGTATGTTACCTAAACACACTGGCCACTTTATTAGGTTCAGTTGCTTTTTAACACAAATATCTAATCAGCCAATCACACGGCCGCAGCTCACTGCATTTAGGCGTGTAGAGGTGGTCAAGACGACCTGCTGAAGTGCAGGCCAAGCATCAGAACGGGGAAGAAAGGGGATTTAAGGGGCTTTGAACGTGGCGTGGTTGTTGGTGCCAGACGGGCTGGTCTGAGTATTTCAGAAACTGCTGATCTGCTGGGATTTTCACACACAACCATCTCTAGGGTTTACAGAGAACGGTCCGAAAAAGAGGAAATATCCAGTGAGCGGTCAGTTGTGTGGACGAAAATGCCTTGTTGATGTGAGAGGTCAGAGGAGAATGGGCAGACTGGTTCCAGATGATAGAAAGGCAACAGGAACTCAAATAACCAACCAGAATCTCTGAGGAACGTTTCCAGCACCTTGTTGAAAGTCTGCCATGAAGAATTAAGACAGTTCTGAAGGGAAAAGGGGGTCCAGCCTTTTACTAGCTATCTAATAAAGTGGCCGGTGAGTGAATATACACAGACTAAATTCAGGCTTCAAGATGATGCTGCTATTGTTTTTAGCTGCACTAATGTACTTTGGTCCATGTTTCTAGATAATTCTAGATTACTGAACAACTCTGTCACTTAATAACTCCATCCTTTAACCATGCTGGCACAATTATGGCAGATCAAATGTATTATTATGTATAAATGTTATCAGACAGTGAAAGTACTAAAGCTATGTTATGTTATGAGTTATGTTAGCATCTCTCATCACTCTTACAATGTAAAACGCAGCAGCAACGAGAAGCTGCTTACTCATCCTCTTCTACCTTCAACTGTTATAAATGCAGTTCAATCAGTTTCACCAGAACTTGAAGCTGAATTCGTAGCTCCAAGCATAATGGGCTTTTCCAAAGTACCAGTTACCCGGGCTTTAGTGTGATTTGGTCGAAAGTCTATAATTATTTATTTATTTTTATTCTCTCAAAAGTCTTTGCCAACACCAAAGTTCAAAGGCATCATTTTTTTGTCTCGTTTGTTTATTGTCCAGCGTTCACATCCATAAAGACACACTGAAGAACACAGCCTGGACAGTTCAGTTCAGATCTTTGTCTGGAGAGGCAAATCATTGAATTTGAAGATCTTTTCAAGCTCCTTCATCCTCGTTCCGCTCAGTGCCGATCTGGGTTGTATTTTTTGCCCATTGAATCCAAACAGAACCGACCAGCAAGAACTGCATACTGGTCTCGTGTTGGTCTGGTGCTGGTTTAGCTGGTCACCCAGCAAAGACATGCTGGCTGACCAGCATACCAACATCCAAAATTAACATGCTGGTCTCATGCTGGCTTTTTAGCTGAGTTGTTTTTTTCATATTTTTTTTTTTTTACTTCTCCCCATTTTCACTGTGTCCAGTGCTACCCACTTCTAAATCACGTTTGAAGCCTTCAAAGCCACATCGAGACCTCAGAAAGCCACAGTAGACCACTTGACTTGAAATGTACACAGAGCGTCAGTCTTTTGATAAACAGAGAAATGCTAATGGCATGTTTTCTCAGCTAACGTTGGCAGCCTAGACCTTTTTAACCTCATATCTTCCAGCTGGAAAACTGAGTTTCTGAAGAGTCGATGCCAAATGATGCCAAGGGTGATACATTACGGTGAAAGCTTTATTTCATTAAATGTGTAAAAATGAACTTCACAATTTAGCTACAATTCATTCCATCAAGATTAGCAATGCCCTGTTCCATGATGCTGCGCTGTGATCTTAAAGGATTTGCGGAGGAGAGAAATGAGGGAATTGGATTGTTTTAGGGCAGAAGAGTCTCTGTGCTCATGTTTCAGACTGTAAACTCTGGACAGGCACCTCCACTCCGCTGCAGGGACAGATCTAAAGCTGAGGACGTCTGGCAGCCGTGCTGCAATGTGGGTAAAAGGCGGTAGATAAAGGGACTCTGGAACCAGACAACATCCAAAAGAGTACTCATAGTGACAGCAGGGTCGAAGGTCACAGGGCACCGGCTGAGGAATACGATTAACAAAAATAAGCAGGAGGCAGAGGAACGTTCCGGAGGAAATACCAGGCAAACGCTTCACAGCTGAGCGTGATGGGGAGCATCACACGCACATGTGCACATATATGACTACAACGGATAGTGCAGAATTAACCCTTTAAAACAGTGGGACAAAGATTTTTGGGGGGTGGGGGGGATCATGATCCCCAAAAAACTAAACTGACCAACTTTGGACCAAGCTGTAAAAAAAAAAAAAAAAATATATATATATATATATGGGTCATTCCATGGAAATGGCACATTTTGAGTCCTCATCTCCTCTTTAGGTGTATTTTATCTACTGGGTCACAAAAATCTATATTTTAACAGCTTTACACATACATTGAAATATCTCCTTTAATACAGTGTATTTTTTTTTTATTTGATCTTTTTATGAGAACTTTGTTTATTTATTTATTTTTGCTGACACCACCTATTTTGTCATGTCCCTCATGGCCTTCAACGAAAGTATACTTAGAATATACCAAATACAACTATAAAAAAGTCCATATATTTTGATGTCAACCTAAACAACTGTCTGTGTTTAATTGTTTGTGATATTATTTTTCAAAATTAATTGATTATTATTTATTAAAATCACATTATTTAGTTCTGTACCTAAGTAACCCCTCAACCCCGTAACACAAATGAATCTCCCCCACAAAAACAATGGTATGATCCATATACATCAAGAAGTGACATCACTCAAGTCTTTTGGACAACAGGACAGCAAAGACAGGCAAGTGGCTTCCTTCTTTTATTTAATTTTGGTCATTTATCTTGTGATATTGTGGTCGCCAAACTCAGTGACTCAACACTGTCACATGAAAAAAAGATAGAAAACTATTACTTATAAAAAAAGTTTTTTTTTATTTCAAAACTATATGTTAATTCTGAATCTCATGCATGCCATGTGCTCTCTCTCTGGTATACAGTATGTAGAGCAGCGGTCATTTTGTGCAAAAATCACAACCCCGTCACACTCGACCCCGTCACATGTTTGACTGTGAGGTTTACAGATCAATGATACATTTAAGCAAAAAATTTGAAAATGTCAAAGTCCAATTTGAACCATTCTAGTGGAATGACCCATATATATTTATATATAGTCGCTTCTCCCTCAGTGTCGCAAGGGGGTGCTGGAGCCTATCCCAGAGGTCATTGGGCAAAAGGCAGGATACACCCTGGACAGGTCGCCAGTCCATCGCAGGACAGACAGACAGACACATCCACACTTAGGGGCAATGTACCAAGTCCAATCGGCCTGACTGCATGTCTTTGGACTGTGGGAGGAAACTGGAGAACCCAGAGGAAACCCACGCAGACAACATGCAAACTCCACATAGAAAGGACCCCGGTCGCCCGGCCGGGGACTCGAACCCAGGCCCTTTTTGCTGTGAGGCGACAGCGCTACCCACCGCACCACTGTGCATTGGGGTTTACGATATATAATGTTATTTGTGTAAAAAAAATAAAAATAAAAAAAGGAAAGCTGAGCTGCTGGTGATAAAAATCACTTGTAATGCCTTTTGCCATCTCGTCTAGCGTTACTTTTCAAAAAAGTAGCTTTCATTACACGGTTACCAAATAAGTGAACACAGTATACAGTTTTTAAGCCGTCACTCAATAAATGTCAAAACATCTACCGAAAAATTGTTTGTCAACATTAAACAGCTGCTGACTAGGACTAGGTAGCATGCCACCAGCTCTGCCCACCATAGAACATGTTTGGTTCTAGCTGACTAAAGTACTGACCCAGGTTTAAATGACTGAAAATCTGGGAGAGTAAACGGAGGACAGAAAGGATAAAATAAACCAGTTCTGTGCTGTTCGGATCTGTGGCGAGATATGCCACCTTAACATTAGCTCAGCGAACAGACAACGAAACAGCGCCACCCATCACAGATTCAGAACCGTCGACAGAAAACAGAAACTTAACCTGTTCTGTGGTGTTTGAGAGTTTAGTCAGCATGCCAAACACGCCACACCGCAGAACAGGGTTTTTGTAGCTAACCGATGCTAAAAAAAACACCTGTTTACACTCTCAGAAAAAACGGTACAACACTGTCACTGTGGTGGCACCACATCTCAGTACCTTTAGTCAGGGAACATACAGTTGTTAACACAAATAGCTGATCAGCCAATCACACGGCCACAACTCACTGCATTTAGGCATGTAGAGGTGGTCAAGACGACCTGCTGAAGTGCAGACCGAGCATCAGAACGGGGAAGAAAGGGGATTTAAGGGGCTTTGAACGTGGCGTGGTTGTTGGTGCCAGACGGGCTGGTCTGAGTATTTCAGAAACTGCTGATCTGCTGGGATTTTCACGCTCAACCATATCTAGGGTTTACAGAGAACGGTCCAAAAAAGAGGAAATATCCAGTGAGCGGTCAGTTGTGTGGACGAAAATGCCTTGTTGATGTGAGAGGTCAGAGGAGAATGGGCAGACTGGTTCCAGATAATAGAAAGACAGCAGGAACTCAAATAACCAACCAGAATCTCTGAGGAACGTTTCCAACACCTTGTTTAAAGTGTGCCATGAAGAATTAAGACAGTTCTGAAGGCGAAAGGGGGTCCAACCTTTTACTAGCAAGGGGTACCTAATAAAGTGGCTGGTGAGTGTAACTGAACCAGAATCCATTGAAATTATATTTTATAAACCGTGCTGACTCCACCCCCCGCCTCGCCTCCAGGCTCTTTATTTTATTGCTCTGTTTTAAAACATTAGTTTATAAAAAGATACAAATATCCACTTTTCCACTAGGAAAAACTTATTTAAGGTACACAGTTGGACCTTAAAACTACTGTTGCAACTTTGAGGGAACATTTATATTGTTTGTACCTTGATGAACGAATCATGTACCTGCATGGTACCTTTATTTCTAACAGTGTAGCGGATTGGTTAGTGTAGTGGTTAACACCTCTGCCTTCTACGCTGTAGACTGGGGTTCAATCCCCCACCTGGGTAAACACCCTACACTACACCAATAAGAGTCCCTGGGCTAGACTCCCAACACCACCTTGGCCTCCCTGTCTAAAATGATCAAATTGTAAGTTGTTCTGGATAAGAGCGTCAGCCAAATGCCATAAATGTAAATGGTGTATGTTGGAAATCTTTAAAACCATAAAATTTTGCAAAACAGGGCAACACTAAAAACTTGTTTTTCCTTTCAAATTCTGATTTCCTCCAGTTTCATCCGAAATGACCAACAACACAGGACTTTTATTCTGACATGCTTTCAAGAAAGAATGTGCTGGTTATTTGAAGAGAGTCTCAAACAAACTTCATGATAAAATGCCACGGGCAGAAGTCCTTTTAAAAATACTGAAGAAATAACAATTATGAGTCCTGGTTAGGCTTCAATTTATCATGTCAGATGACTTGAAAAACATGAAAAAGTGTTATTATTATAATGTTTATTTAAGTTCAAGCATCTTTAAGGGTGTCCAAGTATAAAACTAGTTCCTAGAATTTTTTAGTAGCAGTAAATAACTTTAAGATGTAATATTTAATATTAAAATGTAATTGAATTAACTAACCTGACATTTTCTGTATGGGAAAAAATTCAAAACATTGAATAGATTCCTGTAAATACAACAATTTGTGTTTTTTATTTGTTTTCAATGAAAATAAGCATAATTTTAAAATCCTGTATACAATTAAAATACTGCGCTGACTATTAAATGTGCGCATGCTATGTCTGTCCTTACCTGTACATGAACGGCGCCACCGTGGCTGTGTTTGGGTGGCTGTACTGTTGCTGAGGCTGAGGCAGCTGCACACTGACTGTGTTGCTGGCTGTGGACTGTGTAGTACCTCCATTACCCACCTGGGCGGCGCTGTTGGTCTGGTGGGTTTTACCCTCGGTGGAAGCGAGGCTGGAGGAGGAGGAGGAGTGGCGGCTGTCTCTATGGAGACCGACCCCTCCACCTAGCCGCATGCTACGCGGCCTCTCGTTGTCTTTGCCGCCGAGGGCCGCTCCTGAGCCTTTTCCACCCGTGGAACTTTTACCACCAGGTTTAGGGATGCCGCTGTGGGCGGGGGCGGAGTTATCCTTCTTGGCGTTGACTTTGCCCCCTTTAGGAATAAAGCTAGCAATTTTAGAGGTTCTTTTAGGCTCCGCCTCTGTCACTTCTGATGCTCCGGTCATTTCCTCCTCTTTAAACTCCACCTTCTCAGAGGTCACTTGGTGCTTGGACCCCTCTTTTCCACGCTCCTTCTCTTTCTCCTTCTCCTTTGCTCTCTCCTTCTCTTTCTCCTTCTCCACATTTTTCGTCGAGGCTTTCTTAGCCGTTAGCGCTCTGCTAAAAGTCCGCTGCGCGATGCCCTTCAGGGCGATTTTTGGGCTGCTGCTAGTCAATCCGTTAGCAGGCCTCGCATTGCCCTCAGCCTCCTCCAGAGGCTCGGTGTTGGCACCGGCCTCTACTCTCTCCAGCACCACAGCTGGGTCTTTCCCCACAGCTGGAGGCACCACAGTGGCCTCTGGCTGCGCTGAGGACTTGGAGCCTCCTTTACTGTTGAAGAGCTTCAGCTTCTCCAGCATGGACCTCTGTGGCAGGGCTTTCGGAGGGGGTTCTGCGGGTGCTGGCTGCTTAGCCGGAGCTTCCTGCTTAGCCAAAAGAACGGTGGAGGTAGATGTGTGCTTGGTGCTCGTTGATTTGCTCCTCCAGGGTTTGCTGCTCGAGTTGGGCTGAGGGATGGCAGAGCCAGAAGATGAGGAGGAGGAGGAGGAGGAGGAAGATGCCACAGTGCTGGTGAGAATGGAGGTGCTGACGGTTGCCAGGGATGACGGTGCATGCTCGGTCATGCCTGGAGGATGGGAGGAGACGCCGTCCGAAAATTCTGGAGGAGAAAGATACAGAAATGAGGAACACTGAGATTAATGTCTTTTCGGGATGTCTTTGAAATAAATGAGCGTGCTTCCTTTTGCCTCTTTGTAATAACATTAGCAGTCTGAAAAGGAGGGAAATAAAGACAGATGAGGAAAATTAAATCACAATGAAAAGGAAGAAAAAGATGGAACACAACAATCTCTTCAGCCATATAAGGTCTGCTGGTCCTGAGCCACCTTCGGCTAGACTGAGCACCAATTTAAACTGTTTACATTAACACTGAGAGCGCAAATTTAATGTTTAAAATCTTCTGCCAAAATCCTGTCAGTGCATTCTCACTACGAGTGACAAAGATTTCTGCAAATTGCTGTCGAACAGACTGAGAACTAACAACATTAAGCCTGCAATTATAGCACTATTGCACATGATTATCAAAAACAGAATGGGCTCAGCATTGAGCCCTGAGGCACTACATTTCACGATCTGAAATTAAATGAGAAAAATAAGTCTCATGTTAGTAAAACTTTTAAAGGTGATTATGTTCCTTATTGCTTACCCCTAAAAAAAACAGTCCAACTGTAGTCCTGAGAATTCTTACATATTAAAGAGAAAACAACCAACTTCAAAATTGAGTAAGAAGCGTTGAATATCCAGATGGAAAGTTCCAGCAGTTGAGAGAGCCTCCAGAAAAAACTGAGTGACCCACTCACTGATGCTACTTTCAGAAAAACTCCTCTAGACCTCCCCCCAACTCTATCTCTCGCTCACTCTCTCGCTCTCTTCTTAGGAGGTCCTGACTCACAGATGAATGTGCCCAAACTCTTTCCTTTAATACTGGACTCAAAATAGTGTAAATTAAACTTTTGTAATGTAATGTAAATTAAACGTTTTCCCTCCTTAAACTCAAAGCTTATGGTAATGTATGTAAATTAATGTCAATTGTGAAACCCTTAAATTCTAAAACTAATATGTAACTTGAATCGTAATATGTAATGTTTTTTTTAGATTTTATTTTTTTATTTTTAAGTTTTGAGAGTTAGAAATCTGGGCAGATATCCAGACTTTTCAGCTACACTCTCAGTAAAATGGGGTCTGTGCAGTACTGAATAGGAGTTCTCTGACTGGGAAGGATAGTGGAACCCTTTTTGGTGCATTTAGATGGTTATTTGAGTCTTACTGGTTCTATAAAGAGTGACTTCCTTGACGAAAGCACCCTTAAAGAACCTTGTTAAGAGTGATAATCACAGCACATTATTAACACAATGAAATTCATTACAATCCTGAATCTAAAAGAAATTTCACATCCTGCCAGCAATCCATTGTCTACGAATGCATTTACTTCATTCAGGAAGTTTATTCAAATCTACATGTTACAAGTTCTACGTTGAATCAGTTTATTTATCATAATCAAATTCCCACAATATAATACAATAATGCCATGTTAATCTCTGAATTCATTCTGCCGGTGTCTGAACGTTTATTCAGCGCTTTTCTGAAAGAGGAGAGCAGGGTGTCCCACTTCCTCCCGCTTAGGATCAGCGAGCGGTACAAAAACAAAGCAACAATTAGGAAGCGATTAAGGCCCAATTAGCCACGGCAG
>NC_051225.1:40040957-40063457 GCF_015220715.1 Pygocentrus nattereri
ACACTAATTGGAGCTCATTTACTGCGGAAGCGTTCAGCACTCTGTTCTCACACACAGTGACCTCACTGACTTCAGTGACCTCATGTCCAGCAGAACTTAGTTGAGCTGTGATTCGTACAGAATCACCAGCTCAGTTTAAACAGGATCGTCTCACAGAGAGAAATCAGTGCATAACATCCCGAACTCCAGGGCTCTTTTCGATTATGATTCTCTAGGAAATCACTGCTTAGGAAGCAATTCTTCAGGAAATGATTCAGTGTATTATGAAATAATATATCTCAAATCAACTTCTGATTCTTTAAGAAATAATTCTCTATAGTTGATTCTTTAGTACATGATTCTTTAGGAAACAATTCAACGTATCAAGAAATCTTAAAACTCACCATGACTCAGTTCAAACATGGAAGGAAATGATTCTTTATTAAATGACTATATGGATCCAGTTTCACTACGATTCAATTTGAAGAAAATGGGTTTGTAGGAAATGATTCAGTGCATCATGAAATCTAAAATTTGACCATGTTTAATTATATTATGATACTTCAGGAAAGCAATTCACAGAAAATTACTGCTTAAGAAATGAATCTTTAGGAAACAGTTCAATGTACCATGCAGTGTGTGTGTGTGTGTGTGTGTGTGTGTGTGTGTGTGTGTGTGTGTGTGTGTGTGTGTGTGTGTGTGTGCGTGTACGTGACCTCTTTTCTAAGTTCGCTCTTCTGATGTAGTGGTAGATCTCAAAGCAGATCTCCACATGACCTCAGTCCACATGTTCCTCCTGTTGCTTTATTTAGCCAACGCCACCTCTCATCGTTACAGTGATCAGTCAGCCTGGACTGTTGGTGTCAGTGGTTCGCTTCTCTAGTTTCAGGGCTGGAGCTATGAGTTTAATGCAGCTAAGAACGGACTGTGTGGAGATGTTCAATATCTCTAACAGACTTGAGCTTGCGGATCTGACTTTGTACGGACACCAAACATTTCTCAGCTTGAAACACATTTTTCAGTCAAATTCAAATTTCAACATTTGTCTCAGTCACTAAGAAACTGCAGTGAACATTCATCCAAATTCAGTTCTTTGAATGATGGCACAGGCAATGACGCCCCCCAGAGGTCAGAGGCAGCACAAAACATCTACAAACACACACACACACACACACACGTCTGAAGGTTTATCAGACTGGCGGGACACAAAAGAGAGAACCATGGGCATGTGTGTGTGTGTGTATTTATATATAGACAGAGAGACAGACAAACAGATAGATAGATAGATAGATAGATAGATAGATAGATAGATAGATAGATAGATAGACAGACAGACAGACAGACAGACAGACAGACAGACAGATAGACAGATAGATAGATAGATAGATAGATAGATAGACAGACAGACAGACAGACAGCAATATTAAGATCAGTCCACTTCCTGACCTTTGGGCTGAGGAGCTGCAGTTTTGCCGTTCTTCTCGCTGCTGAAGGCCTGACTCCGACGGTTCCCTGCTGAACTGACGGACCCCCGGGGGGACCCCTCACTGCCCACAACACACACCCGGGCGGTAGGGCCAGGGAGTCTGAGAAAGTGTGTGAGAGAGAGAGAGAGAGAGAGAGAGAGAGAGAGAGAGAGCATAAAGAGTATGAAGAGGTTTCTGTACGCTTCACATTAGTGAAATTAAATTTTCGGGGCTAATTTAGTGAAGGACAAACACAGCAAGCATCCAGCGCTTTCACACAGCTGTAAAAACACACCTGTAAACAGTACAGCATGCGATCTGGCTGAAAATCACACACAAGTCCAGAGTGAAGACGAGCACTAATTACAGTGAGCCGTGTTTAAGGCAGCACTCCTGAAGACGCTGATGTCAGTGTGTGTATTTACTCCACATGCAGGCTGTCTGAGGTGGCACAGACTGGCATTAGTGACATTTAGAGAAATAAATGACATTTTCTCCTGAGATGAGCTCCAGTGCGACCCGCAGCTCTACACACGTTTCATCAGCATTCATCTCTCATATTTACACACTGGCTCTGATTGACAGCTCATCAGTGACCTTAAACAACGTAATCTCCTTCAGCGCACGTCACAAACGCTCAGTGACGCTGGACGTCCTTCATAAGTCAACATCATTACTGTAATGAGCAAACCCACAGACCTCCTGTCACAGTAAAGGCCTTCAGCTGAGCGGCAGTGGCCCTTATATTATTGATTACTCTGTCTTAGTCCTTTACCTCCTTTATACTTCAGTTCATACTGAATGTAAATATCCAGCTGCATTTATAAACCCATAATGCTCATATTTATATAAAGACATTCCTTAAGCTAACTTAATCTGTTTAACTGAAAGGGGAACTCCACCCATTTTCAAATTCTCTGCATACTTAAATGGTTGAAAGTGTTTCAGAGCAACTTACATAGTCAGAACTGTTCACAGTGGTGGTGACCGGAATCACATGTCCACCTCTAAAATCTCCCTCACAGAAAGTTATTACATGAAATATGAAATAATTCACTGCCTGATGACCCAGATATTAATTCACATGTTTTTACATTTGTAAAAAAAAGACGGTTCTTCAAGGGTTCTTCTGTAGAGACAATAGTTTTATAGAACCTATAAGCATAAGCTATATGTAGGGCACTTTGAGGCAAAAAATATATAATTTTCCACTATTTTCCATCATCGACATTCCATATAAGCTCAGGAGACTCGTGTAGGTTCTCTTGTGGTTTGGATAGTAAATAAAATGTGTATATCTGTGTTGCGGTCACAGTGACCCCTGGTTCCCATCTCCACCGCTGTAAAGACATTTGAACCATTTCACACCAAACCGCTCTAATCACTCCTCTTATATCTACACACTCAATTACAGCGGGAATTTTTAAAAGTCTGTGGAATTCCTGTTTAATCCTCTCTCGGGTTAGAAAACATGTAATTACATCTGACTACCAATAGAGGGCACAATAACACTGAATTTAACTGAAAACAAATCCAGGGTATTTAAATTCAATAGAAAAGTAAAACTGGCCCAAACAAGAATAAATCAAAATTCTATTTGGTGGATGGATTCCCACTAAATTTGTTTTAGGTCACGTGTATTTATTTAAATGTATATTTGAAATGTGGGCTGGTGTGTCATTATTTTTGGTAGATTTTTAAAAAGTGTATTTAATTAATAGACAGTATTACTTAATAATGTAGCTGAAATCAGAACAGACCTAACCCCACTGTGAGGCTGCTCACAGTCCACATCCGTGGCTGAAGTGAAGTTTATTAATGATGTAATGGAGGTGTGTTGGAGTCTAACACAGACCGTCCAGCTCACTCTGCGTTACTGAACACACACAGTTCTGCTAGAGAAGGAAGTTGGAATGACATGATCTGTTCAGCAGAGCCTATCAAGGTAAACAAGTATTAAAACCGTACATCCCCAGACAACGGGCATATATCGGTCCTCTGGCTTGATAAGTTCACCGTTGATGGTTCACCATTGCTGGATCACCCCCAAACCACCCAGATTACTGTCCAGCATACAAGTTCTAAGTTTTTAATCTCCCTAAACGGATTTTAAATGTACACAGACTTTTATATTAAAATGTAAACTAAGATATTACAAGTATTACAAACAACTAAGTTAAGAAAATTATAATGACTCGGCCTGAAACGGGAAACGTTGAGCAGAACGCCAGCAGACCATCAGCTTTGCCATCAGTGGGCCGACGGTGGTCCACTGACCTCTTGCTATCAGGGTCAGGGATAGCCTTTCTGAAAGCACGGGACAATGTGTCCTATCCTAACGCAGCACAAACATGTTGATGTGTTGGTGTGAGCTCTGCAAGTTATGGAAATAAGATGCACATATCAATGAAATACTATCATTATTTCATTATTATTACTTAAAGTTTCTTTGTCTAGTCGTTTATTTGATGTTTAACAAGGATACTAAAGATTTTGGTTCTTTGATGAAATACATTTCTTCAAACGACTCACAGCGGCATCTAAATATCTGTCTGTACATTTTCGAGGTGGGGACACGGGCGGAAAACCTACTCTGAGCCTCAGTATTGACGTCATGTTGGATTAATGCTGTATTATTCCGCATACTGGATAAAATGATCCTAGACAGCGTTTTGAACCTTGTTTTGGCTGGAAACTACAGAAGCAATCTGGCAACCCTGCCAACCATCATTAATGGTTAACGAGGCTAACTATGAATACAGCATAGCTTAGGGTTAAAAGATTAGTGTATTTAATTCACAATCCTTTATAGAAGTCCGTGACTGGGCATTCAGCCCTGTGGGTAAAGAAAGTGAAAATAAAAACGCTGAAAAATAAAAACATGTCACAGCACTCAAAATAACCTCCAGCATCCAGCAAGCACTTATTAATTAATCATTAATATCACACTAAAGCAGGAAATCATGCAAACAAACATCTGCAGTTGAGTCAGTGGAGACTCAAACCGAGGACAAAACACAGATCCACCTTCAATAATTAAAAAAATGAATTCCCTCAAAATGAAGTCAATCAGCCAAGACATGTTAGCCACAAGGATAATGTAACGTTGACCAAGCAATGGAAGCTTATCTCCCACCAACAGCATCATGTCCGAAACCACATGAACAAGTCTGTTAGAGAAGAATGAACCACTCTACACGGTCGGTGAGGATTCAGGCATGAAGTTAACACTACGCTGGTCGGTGGTTAGCTACATTAGCCTCGTAGCTCCAGTGCTAAAGCTAAAGAGGCATGTCTCGGCTGTTCGGCTACATTTGGGTACGGGGGAGGATTGTGTGAAACTATCGCTTTAAAAGGGAATTCCATTCAAAATGCACATTTGCATCGTCTCCTCTACTGTTTGCCACTGATGCACAGAACACAGCTTTGGTTCTGCTTTCTGGAGAACATGGCTAGCAGAGCATTCAGGGCAATCAAGGATTTTAAAATTCTGGAGGAATTGCCCTTTACTGCAGCATGCAGAGGGTTGCTAAGGATGAGGAGGGTGAGCAAGGTCAGGCAGAACGTGAGGAAAGCAGTGGAGTGAATGAGAGAGAGAGAGAGAGAGAGAGAGAGAGAGAGAGAGAGAGGAAAAAGAGAGAAAGAGAGAGAGAGAGAGAGAGAGAGAGAGAAAGAGACAGAGAGAGAGAGAGAAAGAGACAGAGACAGAGAGAGAGAGAGAGAGAAACAAAAGAGAGAGAGAGAGAGAGAAAGAGAGAGAGAGGAAAAAGAGAGAGAAAGAGAGAGAGAGAGAGAAAGAGACAGAGAGAGAGAGAGAGAGAGAGAGAGAGAAAGAGACAGAGAGAGAGAGAGAGAGAGAGAGAGAGAGAGAGAGAGAAAGAGACAGAGAGAGAGAGGAAAAAGAGAGAGAAAGAGACAGAGAGAGAGAGAGAGAGGAAAAAGAGAGAGAAAGAGAGAGAGAGCTAACCTAGATGACTTTTTCTGGCCAATGGAAAACTTGAGAAGTTTGCTCTCAGAGGCACCCCTAGATTGGAAGAAGGGAGACAGACAATGGAAGAGACAGAGAGAGAGAGAGACAGACAGACAGACAGAAAGAGAGAATGTATGAACATGAATGAAGTAGCAACAGCTCCAGTCTAAAGTCTGGACCCACCAGCTTAATGGGCCATTTCACCCATTTTTCAAAATTCCTCCATAGCTGAGTGTGTGAGATGTAAGCAGAGAGGTTCAGAGGGTTTGGTGTGAAATGGTTCAGATGTCTTTACAGTGGTGGTGATGGGAACCAGGCGTCGCCATGACTACAACACAGATATAGACATTTTATTTACTATCCAAACCCAGCAGTAAGCCTACAAGTGTCTTCTGAGTTTATATGGAATGTTGATGATGGAAAATAGTGGAAAAACTGGAATAATGAGTTTTCTTTGGGGACTATTTTGCCGCACAGCGCCCTGCATGTCTCCCTCCACCATGAATGGAGTTTAGGTTCTCAAAACTATCATAAAACAGCGTCTCAGACATCAGGCAGTGAATTCAGAACCAACTCATGTAGGAACTTTCTGTAGGAGCTTTTAGAGGTGGACGTCTGGTTCCTATCACCACCACTGTGAACGGCTCTGACTTAGTAAGTTTCTTTAGAACAGAGTAATTCACACCAAACCACTCTGAATGAGTCTGTTTACATCTTCGTTAATTATTCAGAATTTTCCCTTTTTTGATGTCATG
The DNA here is from genome assembly GCF_015220715.1 of Pygocentrus nattereri. Classification (NCBI taxonomy): domain Eukaryota; kingdom Metazoa; phylum Chordata; class Actinopteri; order Characiformes; family Serrasalmidae; genus Pygocentrus; species Pygocentrus nattereri. The sequence continues at coordinate 40,047,128 of NC_051225.1, forward strand.
TTATTCTAAAAAATAATGAAATTTATTTCAACAGTAGGTGAGTCCAGTCATCTGACTGTAACTGGAGAAAATCAGAGAAAGCACTGACAGTTTTAATCTGGCTGAAAAGCTCTAAGCTCATTCACTCATTTCAGTTCAGCTCAATTTTAGTGTAATAAAGAGGAAACGCCGGGTCATTACCTGGACTGCATCTCTGCCTGCGCTCGGTGTGTGTGTGTCCCATGCGGGGGGGCGGAGTTTGTGCTGCTCTGAGCGCTGTGTGAGTGTGTATGGTGTGTGTGTGTCACAGGCTGCTGTCTCTGCTGCTGCTGCTGCTGTTTGTAGCGAGACAAACTGAAGAAAAGCCCCAAAATTGCCTTCAGATTACCATTCCTGATCTCTGTGGAGAGAAAAAGAGAGGCTGTTAAAGGGCGATATCATGGAAAACTGAATTTTACTCACTATTTTAAATAAAAAGAGTTGCATGTAAGCAGTGTTCAGTGGAGCCCCATCACTCCAACTCATCCCAAAAGTGTTCAGTGGAGCTCCATCACTCCAACTCATCCCAAAAGTGTTCAGTGGAGCCCCATCACTCCAACTCATCCCAAAAGTGTTCAGTGGAGCCCCATCACTCCAACCCATCCCAAAAGTGTTCAGTGGAGCCCCATCACTCCAACTCATCCCAAAAGTGTTCAGTGGAGCCCCATCATTCCAACTCATCCCAAAAGTGTTCAGTGGAGCTCCATCACTCCAACTCATCCCAAAAGTGTTCAGTGGAGCCCCATCACTCCAACTCATCCCAAAAGTGTTCAGTGGAGCTCCATCACTCCAACTCATCCCAAAAGTGTTCAGTGGAGCCCCATCACTCCAATTCATCCCAAAAGTGTTCAGTGGAGCCCCATCACTCCAATTCATCCCAAAAGTGTTCAGTGGAGCCCCATCACTCCAATTCATCCCAAAGGCAATACTGTTTTAGCACTAATCATATTGTTTTGCCAACATATATAGTGAAGCAGTCATTCCAATAATGCCAATTAAACTGAAACAGTATGAATGACAATGCCAGCTTATTAACTATGTTTTCATGAAAACATGAACTTCTCTGCAATGAACAGTGCATGAAAAAGTAACTAGAGCTCTGTTCACCTACCTTCAGCAGACAGCCCCTGTATGTTCACACCTTTAGCTGCCAGAAACGCTAGACAGGTATCAATATTCTCAATCTGCAGAGAGAGAGGAAAGAGAGAGAGAGAGGCATTTAAAATGGTTTATAATACAAAAACAATGAAGAACTCCTGAAACAAAGGACAACACCACCAATCAAGGCTACAGTGAGCTGTTCTACCTGTAGCCCTGTGGTTACGGCATGTGTGTGTGCGTGTGTGTGTGTGTGTGTGTGTGGGTGTGTGCATACATGTGCACAGATAAGTTACTCGGATTGTTCAGTCAAAACAGCATGCAAACCCTCTCAAACATTAAGGGCGTTTCATCGGCCCTGTTGCTAGGAGACGCTGTCCTTATAACAGCACTGACCGAGCAGGTAAAGAAGGATTCCGATTGGCTGAAGGTCACACATGCATCATCCAAAAGTTTTGAATAATTTTTCTATTTTTAAATATTTAGAGGACATAAGGGCATAAGATGATGCATCATATTCTTATTTATTATACAGTATAGTATAATATATGTGTAACAATCCATCTGTTTGCAAAAAGATATGAGGAAAAATGAGGCTTATTAGAAATTCATTCTGGATATTAACTGCATTAGAACTTCATTCTAGATGTTCTACAGCTTCTTCAGTCATTTTAGAATCTACTACGCCTCTTTGCATCTAACATTTCTTAATGTTTTCTGTTTACAATTTCATACTGAACAATCTCTTAAATTGTTGTCAGCAAGTCCAAACTTGAATGATGTGTATTGCATGCATATATATATATATATATATATATATGGCATATTTAACCAACATATAGAATGACTTGTATATATAAAAGTATGTATAACAGTGTTTGTTAAGGATTTCCTGTTTGGCTTGTCTTTATATATATATATATATATATATATATATATATATATATATATATATATATATATATATATATACACACATTTCTTTTTCAGTGAACTGTAGACTATGATGTTTTGGAAATTGGAGCTCCTTGCTGCTTTCATAGTGACGGCCACTGTCACAGCTACTGCAGGAAACGTTTCAAATGACGCTGAAACCGCCCTCGAAAAGTTCCAACAAAAAAACCTTTAATTTCTGGAACACGCCTTAGGAGTACAAACCCAGCTGTCGCTGCATGACATCATCAGCATTTATATCAGAGCACTAACGGCTGGTTTTACAGAGTAAACAATGAGCAATATCAGAACACACAAACTCTGATTCATCTGTACTCCAGCAGGTCAAAAGGGGACAACCAGCAGGACACTGAAGAGTTAAATAAACCAAAACCTAAACTAAACCATTATTCAGACAAAACCTGCTCTTCACAGCAAAGAAGACACACTGATAAACATGAAGCTGAGTGTTAAGGATAAATATACACAAAGCATCTGCACAGAGCAGCTTTACAGTCACTAAACTGAAAGTTCCCGAACTTTTAACAATCAGTTAAAAGGCCAGACCTCGTTAACAGGCGCTCAACAAAAAACAGTAACATTACCAGACAGTGAGAAAACCACAGGTAAATTCCACAACTCCAAAACTGGTCTGGTTTGGTGGGAAATGGTCCACAGTAGAGACTCTACAACACAAATATAGACCATTTCATTTACTATCCAAAACCACCAGTGTAGTGTCTTATGAGTTTATATGGAATGATGATGGGAAAATAGTAAAAAAATCTAAAATAATAACTTTTGTTTGGGGACTAGTTTCCCTCTGCATGTCTCCCTCCACCATGAATGGAGTGTAATTTCTCAAAACTCTCATAAAACAGCGTCTCAGTCATCAGGCAGTGAATTCAGAACCATAATAACTTTCTGTGAGGGAGCTTTTAGAGGTGGACGTCTGGTTCCTATCACCACCACTGTGAACAACGCTGACTCTACGTTTCTCTAAAACGCATTTCACACCGACCCACTCAACAGTTTATTTATGAAAACATTTTTGAAAAATTGGTGGAATTTCCCTTTATACACACACAATGAAATACCTGCCCATTCATAGATTTTTATGCGTGGATGCAACTGCAGTTTGTTTCTGATCTGCTGTGTCACTGATGTCACACGAACACTGCCCAGCTGCTGCTGGGTGACAGCTGTACTGGACGAGGGTCACAGAGTGGAATTACGGGGCAGGAATCTGGAACAGGGCCTCTTCTAAATTCCACTGTGCCTTTAAAATACCCTCACCCCAGAGCTCAGGGAATAAATAACCTAATCTAAATAAAAACACCTTCTAGACGGTTCACTGCAGTTTAATCCTCAGCTGCAGTGATACTGCAGTGATACTGCTACATACTGTGACTGATACGTTCATTATTAAAGCTGTAGTCCACTGTAGGCCACACATTACAGTGATTTACCCACAGTTAAGGGGTTTTATCAGGTTTTAGGTGTGGAATAAAATCGATATAACACACAGCTGACAGAGGATTGCTGGTTTTACAAAACTACCATAAAATACAAATTGATAAAATACACACGCTCATCAATATAAATTTCAGTTATATAATAATAATCACCATGAGCATCTCTTCAACCATGAAATGTAGTTTTTTTAACAGTGGGTTATAGATGTTAAGAAACATAACAGTCAGAGATTATTCTATGAACAACACAGTGCTTTTTAATAATAACTGTGCATTCATTCAGAATGTGCATTCAGTTGATATGTGAGCTCATGTGTAGGTCTATCAAGGCTTTTATGGCTCTGAAACATTTCTCAGCCAATCAGACTTTAGAACGAGGCAGGGCAATATGACAATATATATAATTATTGTGATAAATTATGTCATAATACAATACAGTATGCTTTTCTGAACATTTGGTGTATATCGTCGACACTTGTAGACACTGAATAACTGCATGTTTCATTTCATTATGGAGTAAAATTAGTCCATTTAACTGGATTTACTGCCAAATACTGAATAAGAATCACTGCTCACAGTTTTTGATTTATTTTTAGAAAGTAGCTCTACTGGCTCATTTATATCTGTTCCAACTGATCAGATGTCTGAAAAAAAAATACTGCAATACATGGTGTATCATGAAAATTCATTAATCTATAAGCAATATTACATTTTTGCCATATTGTCCAGCTCAGCTTAAAATCACCACAGCCAGTTTGATTCGGGAACCACAAGAGCCAATCAGATTACAACACTAGTATAGAGTTAAACATCAAAATGCTTTATTTTAGCCAACATAATTTCATTTTCTTGGATAACATTGAATATAAAACTCGGAAGACATGTGTCGGTTCTCTGGATAGTAAATAAAATGTTTATATCTGTGTTGTAGTCATGGTGACCTCTGGTTCCCATCACCACCACTGTAAAGACGTCTGAACCATTTCACACTAAACCCACTCTGAATCTCTCTGTTCGCATCTCACACATCTCGCAGCCTCACAGCGAGGAGGGCCTGGGTTCGATTCCCCGGCCGGGTGACCGGGGTCCTCTCTGTGTGGAGTCTGCATGTTCTCCCCGTGTCTGCGTGGGTTTCCTCCGGGTTCTCCGGTTTCCTCCCACAGTCCAAAGACGTGCAGTCAGGCCGATTGGACATGTTACATTGCCCCTGGGTGTGAGTGACTGTCTGTGTCTGTCTGTCTGCCCTGCGATGGACTGGCGACCTGTCCAGGGTGTATCCTGCCTTCCGCCCGAAGACTGCTGGGATAGACTCCAGCACCCCCCCGCGATCCTGACGGAGAAGCGGCTTGGAAAATGGGTGGAATTCTCCTTTAAAGTCCTCGTGTTTTTTTATTTACAGCGTCTCTGCCTCTGCTGTGTGCATTTCAGCCTTATATAATAACATTTTAGCTTGCCTATTAATCCCTTTATGTTGAAATCGCTTTAATTGGTTCACTATCTTGGTTTTATTGCATATTTTTCTTAATCAAATTTTAATTGTCCTCTTAGTTATTTGGCCATTTATCTTTATTGACATTCCGGGTTCATTTGTTTATGTAGTTGTGTTCATTTCATTTTCACCTTATTAAATTGCTTTTTTTCCAAATCCCTTTAATGTTGTAAATGTAAAAAATGAGGGTCACCCTCAATGTATTTCAGAGGGAAAATGAAGTTTGACCGATTGATTGATATAGAACTATTTTCTTTATGAAAGAGCCCCTAAAGAACCATCGCGTTTATTTTGTTTTCTCACCGATTCCTCTGCTTTGTTGTAATAAAGCATGAACGCAATGGCACCTTACAGTTTCTATACTCTCACTATAAAAGTCATCTGAGATGAGAAGTACATGGTACTGTGTACATTTGATTTTATTTTGGCAAACTTGCTTTAAGTCTTTTGCCTTTATCTCCTGTAGAAATGCAGAAGCTTCATTTGATGTGTCATCACACGCTCTCTTTGCTTTTACTGAAGAGTGGAAGGATCATCTTATCTGCTCTGGGTTTAACCTGAGCTTGTTTATCTCTTTCCTGGGTTTATCAGCTCCCCTGTAAGTCCAGCCCAAACAGCGGGACGATAAGCATCTCCTGAGTGAAGCTGGAATACTCGCGAAAGCTGATTGCCATCTCAGTCCTGTGAAGAATGCAGGCTGTGTCAGTGTCCTACTTCCAGGCCAGATGCTCTGAGATACGACTGTATGTTAGTGGGTGGTTTGAGGTGGTTGAGTAGGTCAGTAGGGGATGGAGGGGCGGGGCTTACTGTGCTCTGTTCATGTATATATGCTACCTGTTTTGGAACAGTGGACAGTGAGAGATGTATAAGCTATCATGTCTGTTAGGACTGACACGCCAAGCTGATGTGGAATCATATCCAAAATCACCAGTGAACCTACATCTCTCTTTTCAGTTTATATGGAATGTCGATGATGGAAAACAGTGGAAAATCTGGAATAACGAGCTTTCTTTGGGGACTATTTTGCCGCACAGCGCCCTGCATGTCTCCCTCCACCATGAATGGAGTTGAAGTTCTCTAAACTCTCATAAAACAGCGTCTCAGTCATCAGGCAGTGAATTCAGAACCAGTTCATGTAGGAACTTTCTGTGAGGAGCTTTTAGAGGGGGACGTCTGGTTCCCATCACCACCACTGTGAACTCGGTCAGTTTATATAGAACAGAGCGTTTCACACCAAACCGCTCTGAGTCTGTTTACATCTTAACCACCTAATTATGGAGAACATTTAAACAGTTAATTTGCAAAAAAAAAAAAACAAACGATAAACTCCCTCCTTTAAAACAGAGCTGACCAACACAGCACATTCTGACCCCTGAACACATTTAGTCAGTAAAGCTGTTACTATTCATTGTTGAGGCATCGCAAGTTCAGATTTTACAGCAGAAGCGGTCGAACGCCAGCGCTGTTCTCCAGCAGAACCCGATAAATCTGTTCAGCCAATCAGTGCACGGTGTTCAGGTCAGATGATGCAGCACTGCTGCCAACTGTTTGAGGCAGAAGCTCAAACGGCTCCTTCTTCCTACAAAGAGCAGCACGCTGGTCTTAAACTAACGGCTACTGCATCTAAACAGAGCTCAGAGAGTCCCACAGAGACCCACTCTGATTCAGCCATGGGAGCAAATTCACACCAAATTCCATAACTCATCCAGTTCACTATACAGGGAGCAGTGAGCTGTCAGATTCAGCTTTAGACAGAGCTCTGATCTTACAGATGTTTAGTATTGAACATTAGTGGCTGTTTGTGTTCAGTTTCCAGCTCTTTACCTGCTGGTTTGTGGTAAAAAAATGTTCAACATTAATGCAAAGCAACACTGACACAAAGCCAGAAACGGAAGAAAACACTGATAACGCAGCGGGGTTACACACAGGACACAGGAGGCTTCTGATAAGCAAAAGATGGGAAGACTGGGGGAGAGAGAGAGAGAGAGAGAGGGAGGGAGAGAGAGAGAGAGAGGGAGAGAGAGAGAGAGAGGGAGGGAGAGAGAGAGAGAGAGAGAGAGAGAGAGAGAGAGAGAGAGAAAGAGACAGAGAGACAGAGAGACAGAGAGAGAGAGAGAGAGAGACAGAGAGAGAGAGGCACAGAGAGGAAGAGAGAGAGACAGAGAGAGAGAGAGAGAGAGAGACAGAGAGAGAGACAGAGACAGAGAGGGAGAGGGAGAGAGAGACAGAGAGGGAGAGGGAGAGAGAGACAGAGAGAGAGACAGAGACAGAGATGGAGGGGGAGAGAGAGAGAGAGAGAGAGAGAGAGAGAGAGAGAGAGAGAGAGAGACAGAGAGAGAGAGAGAGAGAGAGAGACAGAGAGAGAGAGAGAGAGACAGAGAGACAGAGAGACAGAGAGAGAGAGAGAGAGACAGAGAGACAGAGAGAGAGAGGCACAGAGAGGAAGAGAGAGAGACAGAGAGAGAGAGAGAGAGACAGAGATGGAGGGAGAGAGAGAGAGAGACAGAGAGAGGCACAGAGAGGGAGAGAGACAGAGAGAGAGAGAGAGAGAGAGAGAGAGAGACAGAGAGAGAGAGACAGACAGAGAGAGAGAGAGAGAGAGAGAGAGACAGAGAGAGAGAGAGAGAGAGAGAGAGAGAGAGAGAGAGACAGAGAGAGAGAGAGAGAGAGAGACAGAGAGAGAGAGAGAGAGAGAGAGAGACAGAGAGAGAGAGACAGACAGAGAGAGAGAGAGAGAGAGAGAGACAGAGAGAGAGACAGAGAGAGAGAGAGAGAGAGAGAGAGAGAGAGAGAGAGAGAGAGAGACAGAGAGAGAGACAGAGAGAGAGAGAGAGAGAGAGAGAGAGGCACAGAGAGGAAGAGAGAGAGACAGAGAGAGAGAGAGAGACAGATGGAGGGAGAGAGAGAGAGAGACAGAGAGAGGCACAGAGAGGGAGAGAGACAGAGAGAGAGAGAGAGAGAGAGAGGGAGAGAGAAACAGCAGAACCTAAGCAGGAGAAACTGTAACAAGCTGAATATTTCTTTATTAAACCCAACCAGCAGGGATCATTTCAGCCGTTCAGAAACACCACAGCATCAGAAAAACCTGACCGTTTTAAAGTGTCTGTATCATGTAAAACAAAAAATGTCCTTGCTTAAGTGTCGCAATCCATTCAGTCCATATACGGAACTTAAGCTGCAAAAATGTGAAGTCATTAAAAAAAATATGTATTTACATATTTCCATCTATTCTGCCTACAGCACTTTAGCCCCGCCCACTCATACTGAAGTATAAAGGGCAGCCAATCCGATCAGAGCTAATATTTACACGTTTCAGTCTTAAAGACACGGCAACAAAACAGCCTGATTAATTCTAAGGAATAAATAGAGCTACTAAAATTACCAGGAAAAAATGAAATGAATCAAAGGGTCTTCAGAGGAACAAATCCAGGAAAAAATGATTCTCCACTATCATTTGTTATTTTTCTACAACATGTGTGGACCAACAGAAATGCAAAATCCCAAATCACTTGGAATAAAACCTCTTTACATTAACTCACGTTAAAATGAAGGCCTTGACAGACTTTACTTCATTTCTTTAAAATAAAAATGGGTTTGTTCTCTTATCAGTTTAGGGGGTTAGGGTTAGGATAACTCTCTGGAGGGCCAAACGAAAGTCTGGACACAGACAAGTTCTTTTCAGGTTTACAATGGGCTTCAAATCTGTCGGTGTACATGTGGAGCGCACCTTTCACCCCTTAATTACATTCCCTAAGACGAATGGCATGTTGACTGGACTATGACATGTCACAGTTTCCCACATACACTATCAGAGCTACTTTAACACACTTTCCAACCATGGGCAGTTGCAACACACACAAAAACAGAGGAGACATGCTGTGTTTTAACACTCCTGTGTCAATAGCCCTGAGACACAGCCATTCCGGGTAGTGGTGGGAGCCCGAAGTGGGGTGGGGGCTTTATCTTGGTGGGTGAGTGATCAAGCAGATTTCAACAAGAAATCTTTTACCTTCACAAACAAAACTGTACAATTCATGGGCTGGAGGTTAGGGAACCAGCCCTGTGACCGGAAGGTAGCCGGAGTGTGCTCACTGCCCCCTAGTGTGTGTGTGTGTGTGTGTGTGTGTGTGTGTTCACTAGTGTGCATGCATGTGGGTGGATGGATCAGACACCATGAGCCGTTAGAAAAACAATCATTGACCCATCGGTGGGCAGAAAAGAGAGCCAGAGGACGTGTCCGGTAAGCCATCAGACAGATGAGTCAGTCAAAGATTAACAAGAGAAAAAAGAATGGAGAGAGGAGAGGAAAGTGGGGAGGATTAAAAACTACCCGGCCACTTTATCACCCCGACCTTGGCGGACGTGCGTAGAGTAGTTTACATTCATACTCATGTAAACGCACTGACACTTCGTACTGCTAAAAAAAAGTTTGAGTTGTACAAAACGGAGCAAAATTGATCACAGAAATAGGAGTTAGTAGCTAAATATGAAAGGCTGACTAAGCAAAAAGGTGACTCACTAATACAGTCGACGGGAAGTCAAAGTATTATGAATTAAAAATACTCAGCAGAGAGCAAATCCATCAGTATTTCACCGAAGTACTTAAACGTAACACTACTACACACCTCTGCACCGTGCTGGGGAGAGTTATTAACTGTAGGTCATCTGCTGAAAGAAATCTGATAAAGCGAGAGGGATTTTAGACAGTACAAAGTGCAACATGCAGAAGTAAGTGTGCAAAAAATGAGACTAGAAACAATAATTATGATAAATAAAACAGACGTTAGACGCAGTAAACAGACAGGACAGCGCAGCGCTGACACAGCACTCACTTCTGAGCATGAGGTCGGGTGGTGGAATAACATGCTGTGATCTGTGAGTTTACGCAGTCAGATGTGAGCACAGCAGTTCCTGAGGTAGTAATAAACACTGTATTAGCAGCAAGTTCCAGATAACCAGGCAATGATGCAGCTGCTCAGGATGCTCTCCACAGTCCCCCTATGGCTATGGAGTTGGTGTTGAGGGACCAGGTGAGGTTCTGTGTGATGTGGACACAGAGGAACTTGGTGCTACTGACGATTTCCACAGCAGAGCCAGTGATGTTCAGTGGGGGGTGGTCACCTCGCACTCTTCGGAAGTCGACAACCGTCTCCTTAGTTTTGTCCACATTCATAGACAGGTTGTTGGTTCTGCTCCAGTCTGTTAGGCGCTGCACCTCCTCTCTGTACGCTGACTCGTCATTCTTGCTGATCAGACCCACCACAGTCGTGTCATCAGCGAACTTGATGATGTGGTGTGAGCTGCACTTTGCAGTTCAGTCGTGAGTCAGTAGAGTGAACAGCAGTGGACTGAGCACACAGCCCTGAGGGACACCGGTGCTCAGTGTGGTGGTGCTGGAGATGTTATTTCCTATCCTGACTAACTGAGGTCTCTCAGTCAGGAAATCCAGGATCCAGTTACAGAGGGAGGTGTTCAGGCCCAGCAGGCTCAGTTTTCCTATCAGCTGCTGAGGAATGATGGTGTTGAATGCTGTACTGATGTCTATGAACAGCATTCTGACGTAGGTGTCTTTATTGTCCAGGTGGGTGAGAGCCAGGTGGAGCGTGGTGGAGATGGTATCGTCTGTTGAGCGGTTGGGGTGATATGCAAACTGAAGTGGGTCCAGTGAAGGAGGAAGCTGGTCTTTGATGTGCCTCATGACAAGCCTCTCCAAGCACTTCATGATGATTTGAGTGAGTGCAACGTAGTCGTTGAGGCAGGACACTGGAGACGTCTTCGGCACAGGAATTGAAGCACGTTGGAACGACTTCTTCTACCATAGTGAGCAACTCTGTAGGTATTTCCACATGTCAGAGGGCGGATTTGAGGCGCTGCTTCTGCTTGATGCTCCTCTCATTAAAAAAAGACCATTCAAACCAAGGGAAGCTGTTTGTATACAGTTGCTGTAATGTAAGCACCATCACTGCCGGCCTTTCAGCTCAGTTCCAGCATATGTTTTTATAACCTTCGCATTTGTATAGTCAGCGTGTTGCTTGTTGTATAAGATCTTGAATTCTGCTATGAGCCACAGTGAATGCGATTACACGCACTTTGTAATCCGATCATAATTTCTGCTGTTATCCGATTATTCAAATGGTCATGTAAACAGCATACTCAGATTTCTTAGATCAGAGTAAGGGCTAGAGCCCATCTGTCAAACACAAGGCCCATGGACCACATCAGGCCCGCCACACAATCCTTTCTGGCCCGTAAAAGTATTTTAATTTTCTGTTAATATTATCCTGTTTCACAATGTGCTGTGCTACAGTCCCCAGGATGCGCTGCAACGTAGCACGCTCCAACTATCCTCCCCCAACAACAGTCTATGAGACAGTTCCACATCACTCATATCACCAAATGCATTTCCGCTGCATTTCAACCAACATAAACAATTAACACGAGCTCAGCAGCTCAGAAATTGCGCCCAAGAAGGAGCAAAGAAAGGATGCCAGCTGTGGAGTTCAAGTAAATAGGTAGGTTGAAAAGATGGACCTCCTGGGGACGTTCAAATTTTGAATATTTCAATCGTCCATGTAATATTTCAAGGTCTACTCCAAGCGTCTGTATTTTACTGTTGAAATTTGTATGTATTTTGAATAAACAATGTCCAGTTTGGGTTACAGCACAACACTAATTAAAAACGAAGTTTCTGGCCCACAGATTTTTAATATGTATGAATTTGACACCCCTGGTCTTTCAGAGTCTGATATATGTGTGTCCGTTTGTAGAACTTTCATCTTTCATCAGTAACCATCAAACTGGGTGTAAATAGACCTTTACTCTGATTTCTTTCATATTTCTTAGTCTCATCACCCATGAAATGGCAACGAAACACTTTCGGTGCAGCGCTGAAACTCATTACATGTTTTTGACGATCTGAATTTGAAGGTCTTCTACATCCTACATGTCAAACACGAGGCCCAACCACACCCACTCCTCCAACAACTATCCACGGGACAGTGGTTACATCAAAACTCTACACAATTCCACGCAATTCCACACTAGTCACATCACCAAACACACCAGCTGTGATTCAGCTGCAGTTCAAGTAACATAAACACTATAAACACTATAAACCCTATAAACACAGGGCAGCTCAGAAACTGATCACAAGAGTGAATAAAGTTACAGCAAACAAAAGATGGCAGGTGTCTAAATCAGGCAAACAGGCAGGTTTAAAGCACCGACCTCCTGGGGACATTTTTTTTTTCGAGTTTTTATGTAATATTTCAAGGTTTAAAAGTGCCTATATGTTGCTGTTGATGTTTGGCATATTTTGAATAAACGATGGTCCGTTCAGTTTATAGCAAAATTATATCCATCCATCCATCCATCCATTTTCTAAGCCGCTTCTCCGTCAGGGTCGCGGGGGGGAGCTGGAGCCTATCCCAGCAGTCTTCAGGCGGAAGGCAGGATACACCCTGGACAGGTCGCCAGTCCATCGCAGGGCAGACACACAGACGCAAAATTATATATACCAATGAAATAAAAACAGGTGCTCTATGGGCCACGGATTCATTTTTCATACGACCCTTTTAGCAGTTGAGATTGACACCCCTGATCTAGATGTTTTGCATTCATATTACCAGTAAAGTGAGTTTTGAGTCTTAGATCTCGTCCTTCTTCTTCTCTGAGCTTATTCATGGTTTGCGTATTAAAAATCAGATTACTGCCTGACTCACACAGTTTTCCCATTACCTGACTGCCCAAGTGCATCTAAACCACTGACTAAAGTAGTGCAGTGCTGAGAATGGAGCACCCCAAAGAATATCTGGACAACAGCAGTCCTGTGGTCAGAGATTGACCCAGAGTGAATGGAGTAGAGGAGACTGATAAACTGTATGGTAACAGATGGAATACAGTCTGTAACTGTACACATACACAGTGGACCGGACCTGTAAGGGAAGTGTTTTTAATGAAGTGACATTTCACATCAAACCACTCTGATTGACCATAAAAATGTGCAGAAATTTTGAAAGATTGGTGGAATTCCCCTTTAAGCACCGCCCCTTAAGAGCGCCTGCCAAATGCTGTAAAGTGTAAATGTAGAGTTTATTTTAATGCCAGGGTCTGCTATATGAAGTGTGTGTGTGTGTGTGTGTGTGGTCACTGAAGCAGTGCGGGTAGCAGGTGCACACACAGCCGTTATGCTAATAGCTGCATTGTGTTCAGATCGTTAGTTTAAATTGCTTTCGCTTCTGAAAAAGCTCTAATAACCCAAAATAAACCTGCTTTAATATTAAAGGCACCAACATTAAACCCACACACACACACACACACACACAAAGATGAGAGTAACAATGTCCCAACTGTCTGGACCCTCTTATTACTGACCCCTCATTTACCCTGTCCAGCAAAGCGGCTTATTATGTCAACATGAGTGGATCAATGGGGGGTTCTGAGACAAAATAAAGAATAACTACTGAAAGAAAGTCCAAGATCTCTGAAGGAATCATGTTACGCATGTTTGTCTACCAGATCTGTTCACTAGCTTTAGCAAATCAAGCTGAAATCTTCCACTAACTGGCCATTTTATAAGAAACACCCACCTTATCTCTGCTCTGTGAAACACTCGACATGAACTTACCGAGTCAGAGCTGCTCACAGTGGTGGTGATGGGAACCAGACGTCCCTCTAAAAGCTCCTACAGAAAGTTCCTACATGAGCTGGTTCTGAATTCACTGCCTGATGACTGAGACGCTGTTTTATGAGAGTTTAGAGAACTTCAACTCCATTCATGGTGGAGGGAGACTGCAGGGCGCTGTGCGGCAAAATAGTCCGCAAAGAAAACTCATTATTCCAGATTTTCCACTGTTTTCCATCCTCAAAATAAAAATGGCTATACAAGTGTTTCTCATAAAGTGGCCAATGAGATACACTCTTGATGGTTCTTCAGGTGTTTTTAGGAAATGGAATGGTTCTCTTTAGAATTGTGAAACTGAAGAACCATCTCTCCATGCAAAGAACAAATTGAGCATGAAATGGTTTTATATAAACATGTGGTTCTAAACAGAACCATTTTCTTTTACTGAAGAACCCTCAAGTGTAGAGTTTCTCATTAGGCTGAATGAATAACCGGCTCTAAATGTAGGTATTGTGATATAAACCGAGTCCGTTCTACAGTTTCTCATTAGACTGAATGAATAACCAGCTCTAAATGTAGGTATTGTGATATAAACCGAGTCCGTTCTACAGTTTCTCATTAGGCTGAATGAATAACCGGCTCTAAATGTAGATATTGTGATATAAACCGAGTCTGTTCTACAGTTTCTCATTAGACTGAATGAATAACCGGCTCTAAATGTAGGTATTGTGATATAAACCGAGTCTGTTCTACAGTTTCTCATTAGGCTGAATGAATAACCGACTCTAAATGTAGGTATTGTGATATAAACCGAGTCTGTTCTACAGTTTCTCATTAGACTGAATGAATAACCGACTCTAAATGTAGGTATTGTGATATAAACCGAGTCCGTTCTACAGTTTCTCGTTAGACTGAATGAATAACCGACTCTAAATGTAGGTATTGTGATATAAACCGAGTCTGTTCTACAGTTTCTCATTAGGCTGAATGAATAACCGACTCTAAATGTAGGTATTGTGATATAAACCGAGTCTGTTCTACAGTTTCTCGTTAGACTGAATGAATAACCGACTCTAAATGTAGGTATTGTGATATAAACCGAGTCTGTTCTACAGTTTCTCGTTAGACTGAATGAATAACCGACTCTAAATGTAGGTATTGTGATATAAACCGAGTCCGTTCTACAGTTTCTCATTAGACTGAATGAATAACCGACTCTAAATGTAGGTATTGTGATATAAACCGAGTCTGTTCTACAGTTTCTCATTAGACTGAATGAATAACCGACTCTAAATGTAGGTATTGTGATATAAACCGAGTCCGTTCTACAGTTTCTCATTAGGCTGAATGAATAACCGACTCTAAATGTAGGTATTGTGATATAAACCGAGTCTGTTCTACAGTTTCTCATTAGACTGAATGAATAACCGACTCTAAATGTAGGTATTGTGATATAAACCGAGTCCGTTCTACAGTTTCTCATTACACTGAATGAAAAACCGGCTCTAAATGTAGGTATTGTGATATAAACCGAGTCTGTTCTACAGTTTCTCATTAGACTGAATGAATAACCGGCTCTAAATGTAGGTATTGTGATATAAACCGAGTCTGTTCTACAGTTTCTCATTAGACTGAATGAATAACCGGCTCTAAATGTAGGTATTGTGATATAAACCGAGTCTGTTCTACAGTTTCTCATTAGACTGAATGAATAACCGGCTCTAAATGTAGGTATTGTGATATAAACCGAGTCCGTTCTACAGTTTCTCATTAGACTGAATGAATAACCGGCTCTAAATGTAGGTATTGTGATATAAACCGAGTCTGTTCTACAGTTTCTCATTAGACTGAATGAATAACCGGCTCTAAATGTAGGTATTGTGATATAAACCGAGTCCGTTCTACAGTTTCTCATTAGACTGAATGAATAACCGACTCTAAATGTAGGTATTGTGATATAAACCGAGTCCGTTCTACAGTTTCTCATTAGGCTGAATGAATAACCGGCTCTAAATGTAGGTATTGTGATATAAACCGAGTCCGTTCTACAGTTTCTCATTAGGCTGAATGAATAACCGACTCTAAATGTAGGTATTGTGATATAAACCGAGTCTGTTCTACAGTTTCTCATTAGACTGAATGAATAACCGACTCTAAATGTAGGTATTGTGATATAAACCGAGTCTGTTCTACAGTTTCTCATTAGACTGAATGAATAACCGACTCTAAATGTAGGTATTGTGATATAAACCGAGTCTGTTCTACAGTTTCTCGTTAGGCTGAATGAATAACCGACTCTAAATGTAGGTATTGTGATATAAACCGAGTCCGTTCTACAGTTTCTCATTAGACTGAATGAATAACCGACTCTAAATGTAGGTATTGTGATATAAACCGAGTCCGTTCTACAGTTTCTCATTAGGCTGAATGAATAACCGGCTCTAAATGTAGGTATTGTGATATAAACCGAGTCCGTTCTACAGTTTCTCATTAGACTGAATGAATAACCGACTCTAAATGTAGGTATTGTGATATAAACCGAGTCCGTTCTACAGTTTCTCATTAGACTGAATGAATAACCGGCTCTAAATGTAGGTATTGTGATATAAACCGAGTCCGTTCTACAGTTTCTCATTAGACTGAATGAATAACCGACTCTAAATGTAGGTATTGTGATATAAACCGAGTCTGTTC
>NC_051225.1:40068457-40070957 GCF_015220715.1 Pygocentrus nattereri
CCTCCATCTCGCCCTATCCACTGCCTCTTCTACTTTCACACCAACCATCTCCATGTCCACCTTCACTACATCCATAAACCTTCTCTGAGGTCCACCTCTTCTCCTTCTACCCGGCAGCTCCATCTCCATCATTCTTTGCCCAATATCTCCACTATTCCTCCTCAACACATGTCCAAACCATCTCAACCTGGCCTCTCTGGCTTTATCTCCAAACTGCTCCACCTTCACCGTCCCTCTGATCTGCTCATTTCTAATCTTGTCCATCCTGGTCACTCCCAACGAAAATCTCAGCATCTTCATCTCCGCCACCTCCAGCTCAGCCTCCTGTCTTTTAGACAGAGCCACAGTCTCCAAACCAAACATCATAGCAGGACGCACTGCTGTCTTGTAGACCTTCCCTTTCACTCTTGCTGCTATCCTTCTGTCACACATCAGCCCTGACATCCGTCTCCACCCACTCCATCCTGCCTGCACCCTCTTCTTCACCTCTTTTCTACACTGTCCATTGCTCTGGATGGTTGACCCAAGATATTTGAAGTCATCCACCTTTACGACCTCTACTCCTTGCATCTTCAGCTCTGAGACTCTTAATTATCCAATTTTAATAACAATTAACTCATTTGTTTTGATTCCCTTCTATGTTTTTATTATGTATTTTATACTTTCTTTAAAAACCTTTTTTTTTTTTTTTTTTTTTTTTTTTTGCCTGTCTTGTCTGGCAGATTTGCAATCAGAATTATGGTCAGACTGCGTTACTGTGCCAAACAGATTAAAAACGTTTTTTATTTTTTCATTCTTGAGCACTTTGTCTGTCCTTTTGCTTTTATTTATGTAAATTGCCTTTGTGTATGAAGTATACTCTTTAAATAAACTTGCCTATTTTACATCATCAACACTGTGGCCTCTATGGGAGACATGTGTAGCTTTGCTGGTCATCACGATCTCTGGTTCCCATCACCGGCACCGCAGACGATAAAACTTTCATGCAACCTTTGTTGCTTGAAACCTGCATGAAACTAAATTACACTTGCAAAATTGGTGACACTGATTTGATTTAACAAAGTTTCCTGCAACTCGCTTGAAACTGAGCCACAACAATCATAACTGTTTTGATTGTCTGGACTGAGCAAGTTTCATAAATCAGCCTATCCAAACTCGGATTATGTTCTAAACAGGATCACAGGATGAAGGGAGAATAGAAACACAGAACGTGGTTTGCTGGGCAGATGAATCGCAGACTGCCTTCATAGCTTTTATGTAAGTCTGTGCCGGTTTTCTAAGCAACTAACAAACGCGAGTTTCTCAAAGCTGACCTTTCTCTAAACGACCAGGTGAACTAACATTACAGCTGTTTAAACAACTGCTTGTGCCCCCGTTTGTCCTTCTTTAGCTGCTGTTTTCATGATCTGTGAAGCTAGATTCATTTCCTCCTCTCTTTTACACATTTATTTCTGAGCTCAGACTCATTCAGGATCTAACGAAAGTAAAGTCTTATGGCACAAGAGACCGAGACGTGCTCAGGGATGAAATTGAAGTGCTTGTGGGACGCAAGCAGAAACACAAAGGCTACTTAAATATTAATTTAAATATGAGTTCGTTTATCAAATCTGATCATTTGTGGAGTAACTGGATGTGTTGCGTGCAACTTGAACTTTTTGGATTGTGTAACTATCAAGTTGCATGGAAATAATGTTGCAAGGAGCTCACAGCATGCAGACTGTAGTGTTTATACACTTAAAGGAAGAGTTTAGTCCAAACTGCTAATGAATGAAAGTGAATGGGCATTAGTTAGCATTATGCAAATGACACCATTATAAATGAGGGTCATCTCCACCATTGTTCGCTTATTTGGCTGCTCCTTTAACCCCTTCACATTCATGGACATCCCACTTTAAGGTATATTATTCAACTAAATAACTATACCTAAATGGGAAATTATGCAAAAATGACCCATAACAGTGAATAATATCTGTCTAATTGATCATATAACTGCTGGCTCTGTGCAGTTTCGGATAGAAATTTGACAGGATCAGTATAAAATGATGTCTTTTCTGTTGTACATTTTCCTCCAAGCAGAAAAAGATCATAAAAGTCACTCTCTTACCTACAACTTGGATGATTTCCGCCAGCAGAACTCCATCACTGACATCCTGCTGCAGGTCCTTAATCAGCCGCTTGTGCCCTGATTTTGCCAAGTAATGATTCGCCCAGTCCGTATAGATCTGACCATAGAAAGAGAGAAAGAGGGAGGGAGAGAGAGAGAGAGAGAGAGAGAGAGATAGAAAGTGGTCAGTAATCCATCCGTCCAGACTTCAGATCCATTCTGTGGTGTAAAACGAGCTAAAAATAAAGTTTAAAAGTAAAAATAAGTCCAGTTTGGTTCAGCAGTGGGTGAAACGAAAGCACAAAGCTCAGCCGTGAGCTCCGGGGCTTCAGAGCCTTTGGGCTTTTGGAGCTTTTGGAGCTTTTGTTAGCTGTGGGACGGCCCCCCATTCACTCT